>NC_140385.1:5385000-5435000 GCF_054491055.1 Hypomesus nipponensis
TGCGCTGGACACACACACACACACCAACAGGAGCTGTGCTCAACTGTCAGCCATACACTCTTTACTGGGTGGTGTGTGGGAGTGTGTGATTATGAATTATTCACATGTAAATATGTGTGTGTGTGTGTGATGTTGACTGAGGTGTGCAGTCCCATCTGTTCACACTCAGGAGCCACGGCAACACAAAGACTCCTTTATCCGAACACACTCACAAACACACACGCACGCTATCCCCACGTGCCGTTTTAGACCGATCAGAGGACCACACACAAACAACTAAGGCGGGCGCAGACACACACCTTAACACCCCCCCCCCCCCAACCACCACACACACACACACACACACACACACACACGCAGGTATGCACAGCCCAGGAGACATGTACTCCGTGCTTCGTGAGGCAGCACCACAAAGGAGGCAGCAGCACTAAGGAGGCAGCAGCACTAAGGAGGCAGCAGCACTAAGGAGGCAGCAGCACTAAGGAGGCAGCAGCACTAAGGAGGCAGCAGCACTAAGGAGGCAGCAGCACTAAGGAGGCAGCAGCACTAAGGAGGCAGCAGCACTAAGGAGGCAGCAGCACTAAGGAGGCAGCAGCACTAAGGAGGCAGCAGCACTAAGGAGGCAACAGCACTAAGGAGGCAGCAGCACTAAGGAGGCAGCAGCACTAAGGAGGCAGCAGCACTAAGGAGGCAGCAGCACTAAGGAGGCAGCAGCACTAAGGAGGCAGCAGCACTAAGGAGGCAGCAGCACTAAGGAGGCAGCAGCACAGTCCCACACTGGGCACGCTACGTCCGCCCTGCTCTTAAAGGGCCAGCGTCAGTCTGGTGAGGCTGTCTGGTGGCCCTGCAGACACTTCCTGAGTCCTGCAGGCGCCAGGGTGCTCACACACACACACACACACACACACAAACACACACACTCTTACTTCCCCGGAGCCCCGTCCTAATCACACACCAGACATCCAGATCACATTAAAGACCAGAGCAGGAACAGACGGGAGAGAGAGAGAGATTAACTAAACAGAGAGAGAGAGGGAGAGAGAACAGAGAAAAGAGAGAGAAGACAGAGAGAGGGAGTGACAGATGACAGGGTAGAAGCAGGTAGCTCCAGTAACAGTGTGTTACTCAGTCCCCCCGTCTTCATGTGGCCTGAGGCTCCAGTCACATCTGCTGAGGCCACCCGCGTGTGTGTGTGTGTGTGTGGTGCCAGTATGAAAAATGTAACCGGAATATGAGCCCTGTCGTGTCTACAATAAATAATCGAACACAGACATAAATATTGTAATGCTGTGTGTGTGTGTGTGTGTGTGTGTGTGTGTGTGTGTGTGTGCGCGTGCGTGTAATATAAAGTGATGCAGTAGTGGGAGGGACTTTGGAGATGAACTCACCACCCCATTCGCTAATCTGTCTCAGTCACCATGGTAATGAGCTGTCAATCTTCAACTGTAATCCTCTTCTGTGGGGATTAAGAGTATGGCCGGTCTAAAGTCACTGTATACACACACACACACACACATCAGTTGTTGTAGACCAGCACAGACCCACCATGATGATGTTCCTCATCACTGTTTCAGTGTATGTGTGCATGTGTTATACAAGTCAGTTGTGTCTGCAACAGTATGTACCTGCAACTAGAACACGGGTGAGTTCATGTTTGCATGTGTGTGACTGCATGTGTGTGTGTGTGACTGCATGTGTGTGTGTGTGACTGCATGTGTGTGTGTGTGTGTGTAAGCAACGTCCTTGCCCAGCTGCATGGGGGCAGCGGAAATGAGGCGGAACTCAATCTGCTCCACACCTGTCTGTCCTTCCCCGGGGGAGGAGTCTGCCAGCACACACTCCTTCATCTGTCCAGGAAACCAAACACACACCACACACACACACACACACACAGCTGTGTGCATGCAGAAGCACACACTACTGTGGAGGAGTGCGGACGCTAATATATGCATGGAGTCAATTTCATGTGTGCGTGTGTGGGTATGCTTCATGAGAGAGAGCAATGATCTGTAAGTGTGTTTGCACAGAGAGATGGAGGGATGGAGATGAGGAGACGGAGAGTGGAGGGGGTGGAGAGAGGGAGTATTTACAGACAAAAGGGAGAGAGGTACACACTTGAAGGCAAGAGATGAATAGATGATGGATGACAGTGGGTGCACAAGAGAGAGTAGAGAGGAGAGAGAGGAGAGAGAGAGTAGAGAAGAGAGAGAGAGGAGAGAGAGAGGAGAGAGAGAGGAGAGAGAGGAGAGAGAGTAGAGAGAGAGTAGAGAGAAGAGAAAGAGAGGAGAGAGAAAGGAGAGAGAGGAGAAAGAGAGAGAGAGAAAAGAAAGAGAGGAGAGAGAGAGGAGAGAGAGGAGAAAGAGAGGAGAAGGGAGGGATGGGGAGGGTTACTCCAGGACGGTAGAACTCAGTGACATGACACAGATGCACTGAGCTACTGTGCAGCGAGAGATGGAAGGAGAGAGAGAGACAGAGAGAAAGGGAGTGGGGGAGGGGAGGACAGAAAAGAGAGGGGGAGGGGAGGGGAGGAGTGGAGCAGGGGGGGATGGGTGTGTGAAATCTCACTGCTGTTCTTCTCAACCCTCTAGAGCAGACGATGAGCGTGAACACACACACACACACACACACACACCCACTCACTCACAGACGTGGAAGCGTGAAATCTTGGCTTGCATGCACGCCCGCCTACGCATATATACGCATAGATTTGAACACATTTGTTCTCTGCCTAGAATGCAGATATGGTCATATACAGCCAAGCTGTCTACACATTAGTCTATACACATACAGTGCATGGCTGCAGGGCCTAAACCCTCCCTCCCTCCTCCCCCTCCCTCTCTCCTCCCCTTCACTCCCTCCCTCCCTTCCTCCCTCCCTCCTCCCCTTCACTCCCTCGCACACCTGCCAGGCCCATGGCAAGGTCAGACACCTCAATTACCCTACACACACACACACACACACACACAAACACACACACACACACACACACACACACACACACACACACACACACACACACACACACACACACACACACACACACACAGAGAGACAGAGACAGAGAGACAGAGACAGAGAGACACAGAGAGAGACACAGAGAGAGACACAGAGAGAGAGAGAGAGAGAGAGAGACAGAGAGAGAGGGGAAGAGAGCAGGAGCTCATTACTGTGATTACAAGATACCGTTTTATTCTGTTTTCTATTGCAAAGTTCATTAATTCCATTGGGATTCTGTGATCATTCTTTCAGAGTTGAACACCATCGGAGCATGAGGGAGACAGGGAGAGGGATGGAGGGAGACGGAGAGAGGGGGATGGAGGGAGAGATGATGGCAGAGGAGAGAGGGTGAAGGCAGATTTCACGCTTGCCTGGGCCCTGGCCTGCACGCACCGATGACTCTGACGTTTTATTTATGATGCCAAATGTTTAGTACCTGTCCTCTCTATCTTCTCCAGCTTTTCATCATGGCTCTTGTCTGTACCCGTTTCTAAAGCAGTGCTATTCAACTATGGATATGACCTGGTAGGACTACCACCACTGATACACCTGGCCTGTATACCTGGTTACCCAGGTTGTGTGGAGGTGTCGGAGAGAGCATGGTATTACAAAGTGTCTATGTGTGTGTGTAGTACTGTGTACCCATGCGGTCATCTGTGTTGTGTACGGTTGAAACGACCAATAGAGCTGGTCTGCTGTGGTCTGGTGTGGTCTGCTGGGGTCTGGTGTGGTCTGCTGGGGTCTGCTGGGGTCTGGTGTGGTCTGCTGGGGTCTGGTGTGGTCTGCTGGGGTCTGGTGTGGTCTGCTGGGGTTTGGTGTGGTCTGCTGGGGTCTGGTGTGGTCTGCTGGGGTCTGGTGTGGTCTGCTGTGGTCTGCTGTGGTCTGCTGTGGTCTGGTGTGGTCTGGTGGGGTCTGCTGTGGTCTGCTGGGGTCTGCTGTGGTCTGCTGGGGTCTGGTGTGGTCTGCTGGGGTCTGCTGTGGTCTGCTGGGGTCTGGTGGGGTCTGCTGGGGTCTGGTGTGGTCTGCTGAGGTCTGGTGTGGTCTGCTGGGGTCTGCTGGGGTCTGCTGGGGTCTGCTGGGGTCTGCTGGGGTCTGGTGTACATGCAGCTGAAGTTGACACAAGGACAGAAATGTACTCAGCTGTAGTCTTACATACAGCAGGACATTTGTCTGTCCCTGCACTGTCATAACAGGTCTGTCCCCTGAGAGGGACAGAGAGAAAGGGAGAGAGAGACAGAGACAGACAGAGAGAGGGACACAGAGAGAGAGGGGGAGAGAGAGACATAGCCAGAGAGAGGGGGACACAGAGACACCAGTATGGTCTCTCCACACACACACACGCGCAGAGTAGATGGATTAGGGATCCAGACATCCCACACCAGGCAGACAAAGGAAACTGAGAAATCAATGACCACATCAACACTGGGTCTTATTCCCCTTACTGCCACTGATCTGATTACAGAGGGGGAGAGAGGGATGAAGGAGGGCGAGAGTATGGCGGACAGGGTTACGAGGGAGGATAGAGGGTAGGGAGAGAGGGGAGAGCTAGAGGGGATAGAGAGAGAGGGGAGAGAGAGGGGAGAGGGGAGAGAGAGAAGAGAGGGGAGAGAGAGAAGAGAGGGGAGAGAGAGAAGAGAGGGGAGAGAGAGAAGAGAGGGAGAGAGAGAGGGAAAGAGAGAGAGAGAAAGAGAGAGAGAGAGAGAGAGAGAGAGGGAGGAGAGAGGGGAGAGAGAGAGAGAGGGGAGAGAGAGAAGAGAGGGAGAGAGAGAAGAGAGGGAGAGAGAGAAGAGAGGGGAGAGAGAGAGAGAGAGAGAGAGAGAGAGAGAGAGAGAGAGAGAGAGAGAGAGAGAGAGAGAGAGAGAGAGAGAGAGAGAGAGAGAGAGAGAGAGAGAGAGAGAGAGAGAGAGAGAGAGAGAGAGAGAGAGAGAGAGAGAGAGAGAGAGAGAGAGAGAGAGAGGGGGAGGAGAGAGAGAGAGAGGGGGAGGAGAGAGGGGAGAGATGGAGGGTAGGGAAAAATAGGGAAGAGGTAGAGCGGAGAGAGAGAGAGAGGAGAGGGAGAGAGAGAGAGAGAGAGAGAGAGAGAGGGAGGAGAGAGAGGGGGAGGAGAGAGGGGAGAGATGGAGGGTGGGGAAAAAGAGAAACAGAAAGGGAAGGGGCAGAGCTGGAGAGAGAAAGAGAAAGAAAAAGGGGGGGGGGTGCAGACAGACATTGAGGGGGTCTTAAGTCAAGGGCTGCTTCCTGATCCATAGGAGCGAGATCATGTTACAGGAGCCTGAGAGGAGACAGACACCAGCCTGCAGACACACACACACAGAAACCCTAGTAAACGTGCAACCAACTGGAATGTCTCTCCCTCCTTCACACTCACACACCCTTTACCTACATGTCTGAACTAAATCATTAACAATAGAACAACAGCATCAGAAAATCCAAACAGGTAATCCCCATTGTCACTAATCTGAACCAAGTACCATAAACAATAGAACTACACAACTACAGCTCCCAAAACACGCTCTACCTGGCGCCCTGACAGCCTGGCGTCAACCACGCGCGTCGCCCCTACGGATACAGTAACCACACACACACACACACACACACACACACACACACACACACACACACACACACACACACACACACACACACACACACACACACACACACACACACACACACACACACACACACACACACACTTATCAGGCTCCCTACACTAGCATCAGGGTCAGAGTGCAGTGTGGAACTGGGTTAGACAAACTGCTGTAGTCAGAGAGACCCAGTGAAGCACACCTAGGGGAGGGAGGGGGAAGGAAGAGAAAGAGAGAGAGAGGTGGGGGGAGAGGACAGAGGAGGAGACGAGAGGAGGAGTACACGAGGAGAGGAGGAACATCACAAGGTCTTTGTGTTCTGAGATCAGTGTAACGAGCATGCACCCAACACAGCGCAAAAAAGCTGACAGACATGTGACACAGCAACACAGGTCACATGACATGGCACCCCTCCCCCCTCTCCTTCCATCTGAATCACTGCCATCGACCTCACTGCCAACATCCCCCCCCTCTCTTCTCCTCCTTTTCATCCCCCCCCCTTCGGCTTGGCGCAACCTAATAGGGTTAATCCAATACTGTAAGCCAATGGGCTGGATCAATAGAGGTGACCCAGGTTGCAGGGGTCAGCTAGAGGTCATGTGCATAGAGGGGGAGGGCCAGATGGCGAACCTGATGTGTGTGCAGGAACAGCAGAGCAGGCGTGTGAGCGTGTGCATCTTCTTGACAGGGCGGAGTCGCTCCAGATTGACAGAATCACCGCTATGAAGAAGTGCTCGTCTACGACACCAACTGTGTGGCACACGATGTGCAGGAGTGTGTGTCTCCTGAATGAGTAGTATCACACAAACAGACACACGTTCTTGCATACAAGCCTGGACACACAAACACCACAGCAATGTGGTTTGGGCTGGTCTGCCCTGCCGTGACAGGGGAACGAAAGCACACACATCAAAGCTGCACCCTCTCTGTCAAAGAGGAGAGAGAGAGAGAGAGAGAGAGACAGAGACAGAGACAGAGACAGAGAGAGAGAGAGAGAGAGAGAGAGAGAGAGAGAGAGAAATGATTGGATGGACTTAGGAGGTAGAGATTGTGTGCTTGTGTGTTTTATAGCTCCTTGATTTTGTTCCAATTTGAGGCCAAGGTTAGGTTCACTCCCTCCTCCCCCTCGCTCTCTCTCACATGACCTATGGGGACACTCCCTATTGATACACACACCATTTTTATTAACCCTCCACACACACACATTATGCAACCAAAACAACAACAAAAAACCTGTTGAGCTGTTAACCTTTACCATAATCATTGACAGTACACTCGCTCGCGTAAACACATAACCCTGTCATACATTTAAGTCAACCGATACAAAAATAAATACACCCACATACACCCAACCCAACTTCGTTTAATGAGTGTGTGTGTGTGTGTGTGTGTGTGTGTGTGGAGACATTGCTTGTGAGCACAGCAAATGGAACTAATTTACTAAATTTCCTTAAACGTCTGTGTCTCTTTTCCGTCCAAATGTCTCTTCTTCCTCTCTTTGTTTCTCTACTATTACCTCTCTGTCTCTCTGTCTCTCTGTCTCTCTGTCTCTCTGTCTCTCTGTCTCTCTGTCCTAAATCTGGACTAAACTGAACAAACATAGAACTCAGTGGATGGCGGCACGTGGATTTGGCTTTCCTCCAACCTCCCCCACCCCCTCCCCTCTCCATTCCTAAAACCAGACCCATTAACCAGGCCCTGAGCTTTCTGCTGATCTGCCCCTCAATTCCCCCGGCCCTATCACCCCCTGCCCCCACCCCACCCCATGACCGACCTCTCTCCCCAGGCCAGGCGCCAGCCAGTAAGCCAGCCACCTCCTACCTCCACCTGGAGTCTCCTTACCTCCCTTCGTCTGCTTATCTTCTCCTTCCTCCTCTTCCTGTTCCTAAAGCACAACACCAGGCAGCACTCCCCTCCCCACTGCCCTCTGTCCCTCTTCCATCTCTCTCTCTCTCTTCCCTCTCTCTCTTCCCTCTCTCTCTTCCCTCTCTCTCTTCCCTCTCTCTCTTCCCTCTCTCTCTTCCCTCTCTCTCTTCCCTCTCTCTCTTCCCTCTCTCTCTTCCCTCTCTCTCTTCCCTCTCTCTCTTCCCTCTCTCTCTTCCCTCTGTCTCCCTTTCTTCTCCAGGCAACATACTCAATCACCCCCCGCCCCTTCTCTCCGTCTCCCCACCCCCCGCCATCACAGTCTCCATTCCAATGAATGCACAATCCCCCCCTTCAGCCATGGGGGACTGCCCTGGAGGCTGGGGCATGCACACACACACACACACACACTTCCGTTTGTGCACATCTGCAGAGGAACAGACGACCATCAGGGGGAAAAAATGGAGACACACAGTGCAGTGTGGTGTGAAAATGGCGAGCAAGGCAGGATATGGTTTGTTTCTACAAGGACATCCTCAGCAGTCAACTGTCATCATCATCATCATCTCTAATCTACCAGTCCAGCAGCGGAGAATAACACATCAATAGGAGAAACCAAAAACGGACAAAGAAAGTGGAAGATTGAAAGATAGAAAATACATAAATATGTAGGGGAAAAAATCCAACACCCTAATCATCAGACAGTGATAACTGTCCACCGGTCACGTTAGCCTAGCCTGTTAGCATAGCCTCGTATAGATATTTCCTATTGAGAGACGCTACGTCAGCTAGCCTAGTTTAGCAACAACCCGGCTAGCCGCTGCAGGTTTATTACGGCACACTGCATCCGACCCCGAGTGAACCGTGCCTGCCACGCTCTCTTCGGCCACAGGCAGGAAACTGGACAAAAAGAAGAGAAGAAATGAAGGATGCTCTTCCGGTGCTAATGAATTAATGAATCAAGAGATTGGAGCAAGGGGGAGGACATCCTCTCAGGACAGAGGAGGAGGGTAGATTGCAAATAGTGACACTGGGGGGGGGGAGAGATTTGGAGCTTCATAAATGCGTGTGTGTGTGTGTGCTCATCCGTGTGTTTGTGTGTGTGTGACTCGGTGTTCAGAAGTAGCAGGCTCTACAGAGACTGTTTCCCTCGTGGTGTTTGGATAGGTGTAGGACAGGGGCAAAGACTTAATGAGGACTGGGAACATCACACACACACACACACACACACACAGACACACACACACACACACGTGCAGACTCACAGCTCCAGGCAAAAGCCGGCACAAGTGTTCCGTTTCTCACACATCCTTTTCATGGTCAGGCACCCACAAGCACATCTAAAAGAGTCTTTTCTACATGGTAAAGATGTCCCTGACATGTAAAGAGTGCATACACACCAAAACACACAATCATCTGTTATGCGACCACATACTGGTCACATAACCACAAATCCCTGGCACAACTCAAAACACCACCAGCAGCAGCAGCAGCAGCAGCAACACCACCACAACTGCTCGCACAATTTGATTACTCAATGTCCAAATCCAATGTTTAATACTCTAGCGTTGTTTAGAGACGGTGGATAGGTAGGTTTGGTTATTGTTTGTGCAGCGTTTTAGCAGATATGTAGGCCTGCTAAGCAACATCAGCCGTGCGTTGGGTACAAGAGTATTGGAGAAAGACCTGTAGAAAATAAAAAATAAAGTGGGAATAGAGAGGGGAAGACAACGTGTATGTGAGAGAGAGAAGTAGTCTTTTGTGCAAGCTGGCATTTAAATCACCAATGAGTTCCACTGACTGCTCGAGAGAGAGAAACAAGAGAGAAAAGGATAGTGAGAGAGAGAGCTCGCAAGAAGGAAGAAAAAAAAAACTACTTTTGTGTCTTCTCGAACAAGCGGAGAGAAGGGAGAGCATAAACCACCAGCGCCGGTGACAGCAGCAGCAGCAACATAAACAGTCCAGTCCGGCCCAGCTGTAGCACAATCTTCCTTTGTGCTGCATTCCACACGCCTAGAGTTAGCTTAGCATTATTTAACCGTGCATCTACCATAGCGAACTTTCTCCGGTTAATGCTGCCTGCACACCTAGCTAGCATGCTAACAAACCGTCACCTTTATTAGCGGTGTCGTGTAGAAAGAGAAAGGTTTCTTACCGTGGGTTGGGGGTTAGGTAGTGTTGTGTGGGGGTGAGAGGTTGACGGTGTTAATATCCAGATTGTGTTTTTAGGTTCGGCGAAGGCTAGCTCAGCAGATTTTGCCTGTCTGCTTAGCTAGCTAGCGCTCCAAGCTTTGTGTGTCCTCTTTTTCCCTTTAAATCAGACGGGGGCCGGGAGAAGGCTGCCCCCCCTTCACCCCTCCAAACACACACAAACACACACACACAGCCAGCCGGAGAGATACACATAAACACACTCATACATCAGATCTAAATCTGACACTGGTGTCAAAAGCATGCAGTTATTTTTTCCAAAAAAATTATATCTTTTTTTTTTTACAAAGAGAATACTCCTTTGTCTTCTCCCCAAAAAAGTGTGTGCTTCTGGTTTTGAATCTCCTTGTCCTCTCTTTCTCTCCTCTCTCTCTCTCTCACTCACCCTCCTCTCTCTCACTCACACACACTCTCTGTCTCCCTTTTTCCACTCAGTAGTCAAACAAAGAAAGGAAAGGAGCAGAGCATACACACTCTCTCTTTTTTCTCTCCCTCTCACACACACACACACACACACACACACACAGCCTCAGAGCCCAACCCCCCAGCCTGCCTCTCTCTAAACAGCCCCTCCCCCATCCCTCCTCACCCCTCTCCTCTCCTCCCACAGCCTGCCCTGGCCTCGTTCTCATTCGCCTATTCCCCTCCCTCCCTCCCTCCCTCCCTCCCTCCCTCCCTCCCTCCCTCCCTCCCTCCCTCCCTCCCTCCCTCCCTCCCTCCCTCCCTCCCTCCCTCCCTCCCTCCCTCCCTCCCTCCCTCCCTCCCTCCCTCCCTCCCTCCCTCCCTCCCTCCCTCCCTCCCTCCCTTCACCTTCCTCTGTGTCAAACAGATGGGATTGGAGAGCGGAAAGAGACTCTCGTTCCCTTTCTCTTTCTTTCCGTCTATCTCTCTCTCTCTCTGGTTTGCTCAGATGTTGATGAAAGAGCCATCTGTGTCAGGCAGAGCTGCTGAACACGGTCTCAACTCCACTGATGGTCAGGGGGACTGAGGACTCTCAACCAGAACAATGAAACTATTACTGTTGTTGTGTATGTGTGGGTGTGTTGGTGTTGGTGTCGCACACACGCACACGCGCACACACACACACACAAACACACTCATTGCTGGCCATGTGCTACGACACTGAATTCCAGAAGGGGAGAGAACCATTGGAAAGACAGAAACAGGGAGGAAAGAGGGGGTGACAGGATGGAAATCCCAGCTAAAATCACTGAACTCTCTGACCACACTGTAGACCGTGAGCTATAGGATTCCTCTAGGACTGAAACTCCTAAACACTCTATCCCACTTCAGCAAAACATGAAACCGGGGGGGCCGTGATTCTCTGTCAGTGGTGAATGAACACGAGTGTGGTTTTCATGGGAAGCAAAAATAGAACGAGCGAGAGAGAGATAAAGGGGGAGAGAGGGAAAATAGAGAGAGAGCAATTAGAGAGACAGAGTCAGAGAGCAATAGAGAGATACACACACAGAGAGAGAGAGATACAAAGAGGGAGAGAGAGATACACAGAGAGAGAGGTAAGGCAGCACCAGCAGAAGAGAGACCCCACATGTGATTGGGCCAGTCAGCTCTGTGACTTGGCTTGCTCCATTACGTAATTTTCACTGTATTGATTTATCGCTGCGTAGATTTGGCCCCGAGCCAATTTGCAAGAGCCTTTGTAATATTCCAGTTAGAGCCGAGAGAGAGAGAGAAAGAGAGAGAGAGGCTGAGAAAAAGAGGGAATTGAGAGAGTGAGGCGGTGGAAGAATTGGGGGAGAGCAATGAGAAGGGCCGAGAGGGTGAGGGAGATTACATTTGGGTTGGAGCCAAGAATTTGACGGGGAAATAAAGAGAGAGAGACATAGACAGAGACATAGAGAGAGAAATAGGGAGGGAGAGAGAGTGCGAGAGAGAGGGAATGGGATAGAGAGAGGAAGTGAGAGATAATGTGTGTCAGTGAGCCTGGAGTGTTATCAGTAGTGCTGTAATCAGTACAGTTATATAAGACAAAGCCAGACACACTGGTTCCAAAGACACAAACACACACCCATGAGTAAACACACACACACACACTCCATCATGCACACAAATAACACACACTCTGTGCCACACCTAAACACACCTGTATCGGACCCTAATCTTGTCACAAGGCCATTGGTGTCAGTGGTCTGTGTATACTGCAGTACTAGCTCACCTCTTTCTCTTTCCTCTTCCCCTTCCCCCCGCAACATTTCCTCTTAAACCCCCCCCCCCCCACCCCCCCCCACCCCCCCCCCCCCGCTCCTCAGAGAGGAAAAATGAAAGGAGGAAGTGGAAAGTAGAGTGGTAGATTTACGGATAGAACAAAGTAGAGTGGAAGAAGGCTCTAAAGGGCTTTCCTTGTGACACGTTAAATCATTCACAACTCCTCCCAAATCATCATTTTTGTAGGCCCCATATTGTTCATGTTCTCTTTTAAAAGATATACTCTAGCGGGAATATGGCGTCTTATTAATTGGCAATTACTGTTTAACGAGTTACAGCTGTGTTCAATTAACACTGGAAACAGCCATATCTCTTGACACCTCTCTCTCTCCCTTCCCCCCTTCTCCTTTCCTCCAATCCATCAAGATTGTCTCCCTCTTTCTCTGATATGAAAGACCAAATCAAAGCGAGGGGAATAGAGGAAAGAGATAACGTCTATCATTATATATGATGAATTCACAATCAGGACAAATTGCCAGACTGACGCCGGCATATCTGAACTCTGAAGATCGGAACACCCACCCTCTTTTCTGCGCAGAGATCCTTAGGTTCAATGTCTTCTATTCTCGAGCATCGCTCCGCTCCTCTGCCAATCCTTTCATCCCTGTCGTCTTCCTATTCACTGGTCTCTTCACTGTCTTCCTGCATTGAAGCTTAACCATGGCTGCCTCTCAGGATGCACACTTTATTCTCCACTTTGCAATTGAATGCTCAGGTGTGTGTGTGTGTGTGTGTGTGGGCCTGTCAGTGACAGCAGACATGCAGTGCTGTTGTGTCGATGTAAAGCTACTGTAGCTGGATGTGTTAGTGTTTCCTGATATACAGTGTGGGTGTGTGTGTGTGTGTTTGTGTGTGTGTGTCTGTATGTGTGTGTGTGTGTGTTTTGGTCATGGGATTTTCATGGCCCCTTTTCTTTTGGCTTTCATTAAAATCTGATACCTCCGCCCATCTGTTCACAAAGAGGGAGAGAGGGAGAGAAAGGAAGAGGGGAGAGGTGACAGTAGCATGCAGAGTTGGCTATCACTCTTCATCTCTCCCCCCTGCCTCCATCTTCTTCTTTATCTGCTCCCTTTCTTTGTCCCTCTCTCTCGCTCGCTCACTCCCTCCTTCTGTTAGGCCGAGTACGTTTCTGCGTGAAAGATTTACCCCCCCCCCCCCTCTTATCCCTCCTCTCCCCTCATCTCTTCCTCCTCCTCTTATCCCTCCTCTCCCCCCATCTCTTCCTCTTCCCTTCCTCATCCTCCTCCTTTCATCCCCCCAGTTGAGGCAGAGAGGAGCTCAGCTTTCTCCCAGGCCCCAGCAGGTGTGTGAGTGGTGCTGGTGAAGCGTGTGTGTGTGTGTGTGTGTGTGCGCTGAGTGTGAGTGTGTGTTTAAGAGCCTCACAGCGTGGTTTGCAAGCGAGTCATCATGAGTGTGAGTGCTTGTGAATGTCGAGAGAGAGAGAGAGAGAGAGAGAGAGAGAGAGAGAGAGAGAGAGAGAGAGAGAGAGAGAGAGAGAGAGAGAGAGAGAGAGAGAGAGAGAGAGAGAGAGAGAGAGAGAGAGAGAGAGAGAGAGAGAGAGAGAGAGAGAGAGAGAGAGAGAGAGAGAGAGAGAGAGAGAGAGAGAGAGAGAGAGAGAGAGAGACACAGAGAGAGAGAGAAACACAGAGAGAGAGAGAGACAGACACAGAGAGAGACAGACAGACACAGAGAGAGAGACAGAGACAGAAAGAGAGAGTGTGTTTGGTGGGTATCATGTTTCCACAGGGGACTCTCAGACCATTTCCAACGTCTGGTTCATCCAGGCGACCGAGCAGTGCATCGATTAGCAACACACACACACAAACACACACACACACAAACGTGTTCTCCCTGTCTCACCTGCAGAGGCCCAGCAGTTGTGTCTGTGGGCGTGTTCCAGTGTGGGAAGGTGGGGGCTGGACCTGGAACACAAGCACACATTATGTAGCGACCACACGCACATACAAACACCCAGCACACCAACACCACACATTTGAAATACAGAACACACTAGGATCTTGAACTTAAAGCATGACTGGGACCAGAGCAGACCAACCAGTTTCTGGACTGGCTGCAGAGACAGAGAGAGAGAGATAGAGAGCCATAGATAGAGAGTGAGACAGTGAGAGAAAGTGTGTGTGTGTGTGTGTGAGAGAGAGAGAGAGACATAGAGTGAGACAGTGAGAGAAAGTGTGTGTGTGTGTGTGTGTGACAGAGAGACATACACAGAGAGAGGAGTCCAACTACCTACAAGACAAGGAGGCAACCACCTTTCATTCTCTCCACTGGTAGTTGAACAACAGACACACAGATAATGAATACCCCAAGAGAGCTGGTGATTACAGCTCATGTCGTAGAGACAGCCAGTCAGGGTCATTATGCTCTTCACTAAGGCAGCCAAGAGTGACAGGCGAGGAGGAGGAGCACACACACACACACACACTATACATCCAGTGACTTATGACAAATACACCCACACACCCACCCACAGACGTACACTGCAACAAAACAACAAATCTGCTAACCAGACAAACAGGTCAGTATGATGCAAACTTGTGCAACATCGCACACCAGATAGGTGCACACACACGTAAACCCCCGAAGCAGCGAGACAAACCCTTCTAGACGCTCAGATCAATCTGGAGCATGCCAGGATTACCTCCAAAAACATGTTTGTCTCCAAACAAACGCTTGATTTAACCAGTTAAACCCACATCTGCTACTGTCTATTAAACAGTGTGTGAGTAGCTTTAGACCACCTCTCTCCCAAAGCCTCCACAACAATGACCTATCAGAAGACAGGGGCCAAGCATCCTGTTTAGACGGACTGTGTGTGTGTGTGTGTGTGTTGATCTAAATGTGTGTGTGTACGCAAAATACAATGTTTGAGAGAAGCAGGCGGTTCATGTCACAACAACAGCAAGCACAGAAAGGGAGCCAGAAACATTTCAGATAAATCCTTAATATTCCATCGTTTAGGATTTCCCTCTTAGAATAATCCCTTGCTTCCAGCCTTCTGGAATTCTCCCCCAGACTATCTCCAAGAGTCTGCCAGTAGGCTAGGAGACAAGCGGAGGGGGAGGGGGGAGCAGGTCTTGTTTTGTATTTGGAAGGTGGAAGTCTGCGTACAAAAGGAAACAGAACAACAGAGAGGGAGATGGGGAGAGAGAGAAAGAGTGTGACACAGAGTAAAAGTAGTTCAACTCTCGTTGGGAGGAGTTAGGAGAGCGTGAATCTTGCTGGGCTTGCAGTTGCCCCCAGTGGATATGTTTTGTGCGTTGAGGAATGTGCTCCCCTCATTTCTTCTCCTCCCCTTTTTTCCTTGAAGGAGGTATGTAGGTACAGACAGCTGGGCTAACTCAGCTCCCTGATCTGCCTGACAACAGCCTGCGGCCACACACACACACACACACACACACACACACACACACAAAGGAGTAAAAGATGGGCCTGGGGACACAGCCTTGGGCACACCCACCTGTGTGTGACAGAACAGTCCTCCATGTCTGAACGAGCCAAACTATTCCTACTCATGGAGGCTTCTCCAGGACAACCCCCCCCCTCCCGCTTCTCTGGGGGACTAGGTTTGTTCTAGCAGCATGTGAAATGTACAACAGGAACAGCTTGCATTTCAGGATGGGGTGGAGCATTCCAGGAGGGGGGTGCTATCCGGTCCAGGGGGTTAGGGAGGGGTGAGTGGGTTTACAACAAGTTATTTTTAGAATTGTCACTACGACTGTAGGAACACTGTGGCACGCTAAGACCCTGACACACACACACACACAGAGCCCATGTTGTCCTAACTTTTGTACGTACACAAAACACTCGCAGGCTTGCGAAAGGCGGTTGAACAGGGATGCAAATAGGGATGTAGAGAAAGACAGCGATGTAGAGGGAGGGGGGGGGGAGACAGAATGAGAGAAACACCATATGGAGGATAGAGACCTAGTTCTGTACAGACGCACCCGCTCCTCCTCCTCCTATTTCCCAAAACACCTGGGATGGTTATTCCTTCTGGAATCACAATTCCCAACCAGCAGCAACTCCCAATTAAAACTCCACTTTCTTTAATTAGTTTTCTTTCATTTCACTCTCTGTCCATGCCTCCGCCCTTCCCTTTCTCCATCTCTCACACACACACACACACACACACACACACACACACACACACACACACACACACACACACACACACACACACACACACACACACACACACTCTTTCAATCGCATACACTCTTTCGCACACTTCCCTGTTGTCAGTGCTGTGTGATAGTTCACAGTGAGGCTAAGGAGACGGAAGCCTTCCCACGTTCTCTAACCCAACTAATCAATGAGGAGCGGATGAGTGAGCCGGCGCTTACCGTCCACAGCAATGGGGGGGCTAAAACGTGTGTCTGTGTGTGTGTGGATACTTTCTCCTACATTGAAAAGCATATCATGGAAGTGCTTCGGGGCGTTCCGTGATTGCAAAGTCGATCTAGACCTGGTTCGTTTAAATCATTCATTTCTCCTCAGCTTTGCGTGCGTGCTTGCGGTCGGCTTTGAAGTGTGCTGTGTGAACCACAGCTGACCCTCGGCAGGGCAGGGTCTGAGGCGGCAGGGAGAACACCTTCCTTGTTTACACGTCGTCATCCTCCTGTCCTCCCTGCGTGAACTCACGACAACCCCACATCAAAGAAGGCTCACCCCTCCATCTACATTCTAACACCCGCAGTGTGATAGTGCGTCTCGGTGTCTTCAAGTATTTGTCAGTGTATTCGTACTGCGTGCATTTCGGTGTGTGTGTGTGTTGCTGCTAAACGTGGACAGAGATGTGTTTACACAGCTGCCCCTCCCCCGGCCGGGTTGCTAGGACACCTGCTTGGGACACGTGCAGAGGCATGGCCGTGGGGTTGACCTCTGTGACCCCTGGCAGGTTGAACTCTGTGACCCCGGCAGTAGCCAGCCCTTTCATCCCCATGGCTCCTCCCCTTTGAACTCTGACCTTTGACCGGCTGCTAAGACCAACGCTGCTCTGAGCTGTGTGTGTGTGTGTGAGTGAGCATCTGGAAGTCTGAAACCTTAGTATCTTAGTACGATTCGTTCTATCTGGGTATAGATGCTGTAAGCCACCCAGTCTGCAAATGGACATGTACGTGTCTCAGTCCTCGTCACAGTCTGGCCCTGACAGCTGTATTGCACTACCACCGCATAGCTGTGGAGGCTGCTCACACACACACACACACACACGCACACACAATTGTAGGCCGAAGAAGAATAAAAAGCTAACATTATACAGATCCCCAAACAAGTGGGTATGAGAAGAGACAAGAGTCTCTGTGTGTGTCTGTGGTCATGTCAAACAAAAGTGTGTGTGTGTGTGTACAATCATGTGTGTGTGTGTCAGTGAAACAGTGAAAGAAGGATATTGTTGGTGAGGTGTAAGACTAGGGCAGTTGTGAGACTAGTTGTGAGAGTATACAGTTCATGTGTGAAACTGTGTATACGTGCATGGCTGTAAGAAGTGTGTGATGGCGTGTGAGAGTTTAGAGAGTGTTTGAGTGCACGTGTGATCATGAGTATGATCGTTAGTTAACGTGCGATTGTGAGTTAGTGTGCGTGCGTGATCGTGTGAGGCTGTGTTTAGGCTGTGTCGGGTCACTGTCTGGCAAGCAAACACGGCATCACAGGGGCGGAGTCACGCCTTTATTTATTCATCAACCTTCTGGGAACCAGCAATGAGAGACAAGGTCAACACACACACACACACCTTATAGAAAGCAGCCACATAAATATTGTTGAGTGGAGCAGTGTATAGAATGTAATGACTTTCCTGCCAAATTGGTATCATATACACTTCCAATACCACTGAGACTGGGCATGAGCTCTGTCTCTCTCTCGCTCTCTCTCTCTCTCTCTCTCTCTCTCTCACACAGACACACACGCACGCACACACCCTGTTTGAGACTTGTTGGCTGAGTGGGCTCTGAACCTGAGCCCAGAAAACACACAGACCCTATTAAACGCTGCCGGATCTGCGATACAGACCCTGTTAAAAACGCCCAGGATCAGCTGAGTCAGCACAGAGAGACTGGAGGTTTTGACTAAAGACTGTGCTCCGTAACCATGAGACAACACACACACACACACACACACACACACACATCCTCGCACACCCATTGGGGGTGCCCCTCCCCCCCCACAAAAAAAGCAACTACGTGCGTGTGCATTTGTTAGTGCGCATCTGGCTCCTCTTAGCTCAAGATACAAAAGAAGTAGTATACATGTGGGTGAATGTGGTATGTGTGTGTGTGTGTGTGTGTCATCTGGTCAGTGCTTTGATAGCTGGCGGATGTGGAGGGCTCCCTGGCCTTCCAGACAGGGCAGGGGGGGGAGGGACAGGATGGGGGGAGAAGAGGAGAGAGGGATGGGGGGAGAAGAGGAGAGAGGGATGGGGGGAGAAGAGGAGAGAGGGATGGGGGGAGAAGAGGAGAGAGGGATGGGGGGAGAAGAGGAGAGAGGGATGGGGGGAGAAGAGGAGAGAGGGATGGGGGGAGAAGAGGAGAGAGGGATGGGGGGAGAAGAGGAGAGAGGGATGGGGGGAGAAGAGGAGAGAGGGATGGGGGGAGAAGAGGAGAGAGGGATGGGGGGAGAAGAGGAGAGAGGGATGGGGGGAGAAGAGGAGAGAGGGATGGGGGGAGAAGAGGAGAGAGGGATGGGGGGAGAAGAGGAGAGAGGGATGGGGGGAGAAGAGGAGAGAGGGATGGGGGGAGAAGAGGAGAGAGGGATGGGGGGAGAAGAGGAGAGAGGGATGGGGGGAGAAGAGGAGAGAGGGATGGGGGGAGAAGAGGAGAGAGGGATGGGGGGAGAAGAGGAGAGAGGGATGGGGGGAGAAGAGGAGAGAGGGATGGGGGGAGAAGAGGAGAGAGGGATGGGGGGAGAAGAGGAGAGGGGGGGAGCGAGAGAGGGAGGGGAAGGAGATGAAGATGAGAGCAGGAGAAACAGAGGGGCTGGCGGCACAAGAGGAGGATAGGGGGTTCAGGAGAGGAGGGGAGGGGGTTCAGGAGAGGAGGATAGGGGGTTCATGAGAGGAGGGGAGGGGGTTCAGGAGAGGAGGATAGGGGGTTCAGGAGAGGAGGGGAGGGGGTTCAGGAGAGGAGGAGAGGGGGTTCAGGAGAGGAGGAGAGGGGGTTCAGGAGAGGAGGAGAGGGGGTTCAGGAGAGGAGGAGAGGGGGTTCAGGAGAGGAGGATAGGGGGTTCAGGAGAGGAGGAGAGGGGGTTCAGGAGAGGAGGAGAGGGGGTTCAGGAGAGGCCAGCTGCTGTCAGATACACAAACACAAACCACATGCAGCTGTTGAGCCTCTGCCTCTGAGCATGTGATCCACACACACACACGGCCAACAAACAGACAGTTGGAAACTTTGGCGGAGTGTGTTTGAGGGTTTCTGCAAGCCCATGTGAGTCCTCTAGCGTGTGCACACCCTTGGTGTTTGGCCTGTGGTGTGGGTGAGTCAGCCTGAAGGGTTCAGGGATCTGCCACTGGGGTAAAAATAGGCTGGTGTCAAACACTATTACAGAGTGATGTTGAAAACAATGACAGAACCACCTCGATACGATAAACGTTCACACACACACACACACACACACACACACACACACACACACACACACACACACACACACACACACACACACACACACACACACACACACACACACGGGTACTCCATGCATTTGTTTCCATCTGAGGTGGGGGGATGAGAAACAGTGTGTGTGTGTGTGTGTGTGTGTGCGTGAGGGGCGTCAGCATGTCTAATCTCTTGCCCTGCCTCATCTACAGGACACTCCCATGCTCCTCACATAAGATCAGAGAGAAACCGAGTGGGGAGGGAATTAGGGAGGGAGGGAAGGAGACAGAGAGAGGGGAGGGAAGGAGGGAATTAGGGAGGGAGGGAAGGAGACTGAGAGAGGGGAGGGAAGGAGGGAATTAGGGAGGGAGGCAAAGAGACAGAGAGGGGAGGGAAGGAGGGAATTAGGGAGGGAGGCAAAGAGACAGAGAGAGGGGAGGGAAGGAGGGAATTAGGGAGGGAGGGAAAGAGACAGAGAGAGGGGAGGGAAGGAGGGAATTATGGAGGGAGGGAAAGAGACAGAGAGAGGGGAGGGAAGGAGGGAATTAGGGAGGGAAGGAGGGAAGGAGACAGAGAGAGGGGAGGGAAGGAGTGAATAAGGGAGGGAGGGAAGGAGAGAGAGAGGGGAGGGAAGGTAAGGAGGGAATTAGGGAGGGAGGGAAGGAGACAGAGAGAGGGGAGGGAAGGAGGGAATTAGGGAGGGAGGGAAGGAGACAGAGAGAGGGGAGGGAAGGAGGGAATTAGGGAGGGAGGAAGGAAAGGAGACAGAGAGAGGGGAGGGAAGGAGGGAATTAGGGAGGGAGGAAGGAAAGGAGACAGAGAGAGAGAGAGTAAGGCGGGGGGGTAGATGCGCTTTTGAAGTTTTTCCTCTGTCGGCTCCAAACTTTGACTTCAAACACCATGTAGAATTATAAAGATTACCAACCCCCCCGTTATACACACACACACACTACAGTCTATCTATTCAGGTCACTATGCCCTTGATGCAGACACATGCAGTCCCCATCAGTCTCTACTCCATCTCCTCAACAGACTTAATCTGCTCTCCTGTCTCCTTAATCACTGAGTGAATCTGCTGTCTCTGGAACTGCCTCAGTCTCAGAACTGCCTCAGTCTCAGAACTGCCTCAGTCTCAGAACTGCCTCAGTCTCAGAACTGCCTCAGTCTCAGAACTGCCTCCAGTTCAGACTGGAGTCCAGCAGGACAGGTGAGATCCCAGACCACCACAGCACAACTGTGTTGGTCACAGTCTGTCCAACACAACACCATGAGGGGCCGCTGGGCAGACATCACTTCAACTGAATCTATAAACAAACCAAAGCCAGGTCGTTAGAGAGGTTGTCTGTGTGTGTGTGTGTGTGTGTGTGATTATAGTGTGTCAGTAAGCGGAGTACAGGCTAATTGGTTGGCGGGGTTTGGGGTTAAAAGGGTAGGGAGAGGGGAGAGAGGAGCTGGGAAGAGGAGGTCTCGATTCAAGCGGTCAGGCAAGTTCATGGGGTCTACCCCCACTCTAAGGAGAGCTAAGACACAGGGGGAATTTAAAATCATTCCAATATGGTGCTGGAACTCTGTATGACAGAGGAGGAGTCACGCACACACACATACAGACGCGCACACATACATACATGCACACACACGCGCACGTTAAGCCAAAGCATACAGTGCAGGAATGTAAACTCAGCAGCTTTGCCTATGCTACTGTTTGTGTTTGTGTCTGAAAGAGGGCTAAACGTCAGCGTGAAGATGAGTGTGTGTGTGTGTGTGGCCCCTGAACCAGACCTGTATAGTGGTAGTGAATTCAGACATCAAGTTCCATTGTATAAAACCAGTGAGACACACTACATGGAAAGCTGCAGACTCTTTCCCTCTATAGACTCATGTGAACGTCTCAGTTCATATACGCGTGAGTTCAAATAAGTATATCCAGTACAGTAGGTGTGTTTCACACCCCAGTTAGTGTGTGTGTGTGTGTGTGTCTACGGTCTGCACATGTGTGAAGTCTGTGGCAAAGCATCATTAGGGGAGGCAGGGTGACAGGGAGGCTGGTAATTGAAACACCATGGAGAGAGAGAGAGACATAGAGAGACGAAGGGAGAGAGAGGTGACAGGGAGAGTGAGGGGGACCACACATCCCTCCACAGACCCACCCAGGGCTGGGAGCAGGGCTAGCCCACCCTGAGGCCTCCCGGTGGGGCCGGGCCGGCCTCACAGTGGGTGGTAGGATAGGAGAGGTGTAGATGGATCAGCCTGGTGCCTGGTGCAGCTAACGCTAGCCTAGCGCGCTAACCGGAGCCTTTATGAGACCCCGGCGGTTAGCGGGGACGGCTTGATGTGGAGGCCACACACAGCGACGAGGAGCGCAATCAGCCTGCCACACACCGGCTGGCGTTGGGGGACAGGGTAGGGGTGGGGGTGAAAGAGAGTGTGTGTGTGTGTGTAAATTTGAGAAAGAGTGTGCGCTTGAATGCAGGGGGAGGATATCTTGAAAGACATAGTTCCAAGTCTGCAGATTCATAAAGAGGAAATACTGAGAACAGAGAGAGAGAGAGAGTGTGTGTGTGTGTGTGTGTACAGTATGGGGGTGAAAGACGCAGGAAGCCTCTGAGCATGCAGGGAAGAGCCAGAGGGAGAACAATAGAGGGATATCGGGCACAGGATGAAGAAACAGTAAGAAAGAGAGAGAGAGAGACAGAGACAGAGACAGAGAGAGAGAGAGAGAGAGAGAGAGAGAGAGAGAGGGGAAGAAAGAAAGAGCAAGTTGGATGGGTGCAGGAACAAAGAAAAGAGGACAGGAAAAAGGAAGTGAAGAGGTGGAAAAGAAGATAAATGGAAAAAGAGAAAGATCTGGATATGTCCCAGTTTTGTTGGACACCCAGGGAAGTGGAGCCAGACCCAGGGTGGGATGGAGGAGGGGGGGGGAGGCAGGCTGGCAGCTCTGGCCCAGGGCCAGGACACACGCGGGGGCCGCAGCACATAGGAAAACCCCAGGCTGTAAGGGGATCACCAGGCCCCGGGCTGGTCTGCAGGCCCCTGGGAGCCCATTGTTGTCCAAGGAACACTTGACACATCTGGTCTATGGTAATGACCCCTGACCAACAGCAGACAATGCTGCCTCCTCCTCTACACCTACATCCAGACAACCTCCTCTCCTACACCTAGACAACCCATATTGGGTTCCACATGCTCTAGCAACTGTTTCTTTGAGTAAGTTTATTAATGTACTCTGCATATGTTTCCAAATGTTTCATTGCTTCAGAGCAAGGCATTCTGGGAGAGTGACATGTCTCAATGAATCCAATCCCCTCCCCATACATCCAGCTGGGCGCTGAGTAGAGGGTAGAGAGAAGAAAGAATCTTCTAGAAACTAACTGAGGTGATCTCTGTTGTCTGTTCACTGGACAGTCATCATCAAAGCTCCGCTAAACCCTTTTTTGTTCTCCCCCCCACTCTCTCTTATCTCAACTGCTCTCTCCATCTTCCTCCTCTTAGCCCCCTCCCTCAATCTCCCTCTCTTTATCTCTCTCTCCCACCTCTCCCTCTCTCTTTATCTTCCTCTCTCCCCCTCCTCTAAGACCGTCTGTCAGTTGCAGCCTAGGGGCACGGAGCTGGCAAAACACTATTTTCCAGTTGCCTAGACAATGCAATCAGCTTGCGCTCACACCGCAGCACGTTTCCACGGGGACAATTGCCATGGCAATGTTGCCTGGGGATTACATCACTGGCATGAGAAAAAAACGACAATTTGTGTATCTGTCGTGGTAAGTGAGTTTGCGAGTGTGTGCGCGGAAGGAGTGTGTGTGCTTTAATATCATAAAGATCAAGTTACCTCTCCTGTCTCCCCTCCCTCCCTCCCTCCCTCCCTCGCTCCTTTGATCCCTGTCCCTTCCCCCCTCCCTCCATGCCCCTCTCCCCCTGATGCCCCTCTCCCTGTGAGTCGGGGTGTAAGGTTACTGCTGGCTCCAGACAGAGGGTCACATGTCCCCCACCTCCTCTGCTCCACCTCCCTCCAGACAGTACGGATGAGAGCGCTGAACCAGGGGAGAGGGTGGGAGGGAGGGAGGGAGGGAGGGAGGCTGAGAGAGAATAAAGGGATAAGGGAGAAAGCAGGATGAGTGTGGAAATAGACAGTGGGTGCGGCGGGGGAGGCGAACTGGAAAGGAGGGAGGGAGAAAGGTGCGGCGGGGGAGGAGGAGGGGGGGGGGGGGGCAGGAAGGAGTAGCGAGATGAGTGCGTGTGATAGGAGCGCACACCTGCATGGTTTCCATGGCGAGGACAGAGAGCTACAGAGACGGCAGTGTCAGACGGGGGAGATAAGAGAGCAGGGCTGAGTTAGCCTGAGAGCTCACTCAATACACCGTAACCTAAGATGGAGGCATACGCCCCCCCTCCCCGACCCACCGCCTCCAAACGTGGGGTCACACCCTACCCCCCCCGCCCCCCCTCCCTCCTGACCCCACAAGGTCCTGCCTCACCCCCCCCCCCCCCTCCCTGCTCCCACCCCCAAATGAGTTCCTTATTGATGAGGTCATTGGCCATAAGGTCACCTCTGTGACAGGCACAGAAAGAGATGGAGAGAGAGTAAGATTAGAGGGGGAGACGGGGAGGGGGTCTACATCTGCAAGTTTATCACTGAGCTCGGCTAAAAACATGCAGCATGGTTTTTAACGAGCTGATTTCAACCCGGTGACATAGCTAGTGGCTTATGGATCATTGATTAACCACAACCTGAATGAGCTCATACTCACTAGGACTCAGTCATCTGTGAGTATGTGTGTGCGTGAGAGAGAGAGTTTGTGTGTGTGTGTGTGTGTGGGAATGAAAGTTGAGGAAAGATAGAATAAGAGTCCTACACGTGGTGGGTGTATGTGCAAGTTAGCCCTTTCTGTAGCAGACACAAACACCCCCCCACACACACTGTTCTAACAAACACACCCACAGATACGCCCACAGATACAGAACTCTGGGAGACAGTGAAAGACCGACCACCTACTTGAAATAGAATCCGGTGTGTGTGTGTGTGTGTGTGTGTGTGATAGAGATATACCATGAGACATACACTCCACTAAGAAACTAACATTGACTAATATGGAGAGAATGCATGTGGCATTTCAACTCACACCTTCAGGATAAAACCTACTAACATTTGAAAGGAGAGAGAGAGACATAGCAGTTCAGTCATGCTTCAACTAACTCCTGCCACCCCCCCACCCCACACCAGAACAAGGCTGCAGTATCTCTCTCTCACGCCCCTCTCTCTCAGCGCAGGATGGACAGAATACGTCTGCCTAGAGTGAGCCTTTCAAGCCGTCACTCTCACTTACTGAGGCAGAGAGATGGAGGGAGAGATGGGGGTAGGGGGAGGGAGAAAGGGAGGGATGGGGGGAGGGAGAAAGGGAGATGTAAGGAGGGAGACGGAAGAGAGCACGAGAGAGAAAGGACAAAAGAAGCCTCCGTGGAACAGACACACAGATAAGGGAGCCATCTCTCAGAGTTGCTGGCACCTGTAGTGAACATTACAGTAGAACATTACAGTAGAACATTACAGTAGAACATTACAGTAGAACATTACAGTAGAACATTACAGTAGACTTCACTCTAGTTACGTCAATAATTTGATGCACTCAGTTACCTCTCCTTACAGATTCTTTGTACCGAACTGTAGTATACAGCTACCAGGCGCGCGCACGCACACACACACGCTTACTCCCCTGTCCTCGTGTCTTTCAGAGCTGTTGTGAGCGCGTGCAGAAGAGGAGGAGAGGACCAGGGGAGGAGTGTGAGCAAAGACATTCTGCTCTCCAGGAAATAAAGAGATGAAAAGAAGTAGAAGAAAACGGGTCTTAGCTGGGTCCCACACACTCATGTCTGCTACTGTGTGTGTGTGTGTGTGTGTGTGTGGTGCTGGATAGTGTCTGAACCTTTCCCCATGTTCTACATTACTGCTGCAAAGGAGTGCAATGAATGGCTTGATGTGAGTTGTGTAAATGTATGTATGTAAATAGGTGTGTGTGTGTGTGTGCAGGATGGAATGCAATTCTGAAACTTCAGCGATGGCACGCCATCTCAGTGAAAACAAAGAAAAAAACAAGAAAAAAAACGTTCAAGCTCGTCTTTTGGGGAGTGTGTGTGTTGTATTGTATTTATGTTTGCATAGCATCCTGTTGGGGATAGCTGAATATATGTTTTATAGTCTAGCCAAACGGCATCCAGAAAATAAACATTGCATGGACGCATACACACATACAGACGCCCGCCAACAGCGTAAACACACACGACATAAAGACACTTCCAAACCCAAGTGTCTGCCACCAGTGTAACACACACACACACACACACACAGCATGGCATTGGTGATAAAGATGAGTGGGCTGTAAGATAAGAGGCTGCTGGGATTCGAAGGCTTTGATCTTGGTCATCCCTTCTTGACACACACACTCTGCTAACACTGCTAATAACCACGCTAACTGCTTTTTTTTCCCAGAGACGAGCCCCAACCTCTCCCTCACCCTCATTCTCCACCCTTCTCTTTTTTCTCTTCTCCCTCTCTCCCTCCTCCTTGTATGAATAAATGATTGGGAGGATTACATGATGGTAAGTGATACAGCTATGGAGAATGGTACAGTGTGTGTGTGTGTGTGTGAGCTTGATACCGAGGCTCTGTGTGTCTCTTACATATGCTTGACTGCATTAGTGAAGTTGTGTCAAAACAGCGTGCATGTGATTATGAGGCTGGGAATTTCAAGAAAGAGTGTGTGCGTGTGTGTGAGAGAGTGTGATTATGTCATTGGCCAGAGTAGCCGTGATCCATTAATGGAGTTTAGTTCATAACTACTACCGCTGCAGGGACTCTCTCCATCCGGCACACAATAGATCCATTACACACATCTGCAAGGAAGGGCCTTGGGAAGCAAGGGGGGGGGGGGAGAGAGAGAGAGAGAGAGAGCGAGCATGTGAGACAGTTCGGAACTGTGAGAGGAGGCAAGGACAAAGAGATAAGAGATGGAGAGAGAGGGGGGGGTGTTAAAAGGCAGGAACAAAGATGTGGGGGCGAGGACAGGAAAAAGGAAGTGAAGAGGAGGAAAAGAGGGCCTCAAAGAAAGAGGGAGGAAATGACGAGGAGTAAAAGAGGGGGCAGAGACGGAGAGAGAGAGAGAGACTGGTAGTTAGGGTGACGTATTCTGTGGACTAATCATATCTAAAAAGAGTCCACAACACGCCATTCTGTTGAGTTGTCTTGTTGAGAACAATACAACATTGTATGATCCCTCAAGAGTTTTCTAGACAGAGCTGAATACCAATGCACTCTGGGCTGTGCTATATGCTGATGCTAACAATAGCCCACACTATTACGGTCAAACCATTCACCTACTGTAGAACATAATCTACTTATCTGGGGGGGATCAGACTTGAGGCTGTGGGGATGCAGGGAGGATATGGAGAGCTGACTCTCCACAGCTCACCTAAAGATTGGAGTGTATTAGTGCGAGTGTGCGTGCCTGCAATTCTGGGTTCAGACAGCTTGCAACCCCATGCAAACTGGATCAGTTTCAGAAGAACCCCATTTCTGTTATTGATTCCCCTGTGTGTGTGTGTGTGTCTCTTTCTCTCCTCTCTCTCTACTGTACTCGGCCCAGCATGCGTCCCACAGCCCTCACCCAACAGCAAACTGCATGAAATATTCAGTGAATTTTTCAACATGTGCTCTTTCCCTCTTCGCACGTGTAGAAGTGTAGAGAAAAAAGAAGGGAGAGACAGGATGGAGGGAGGGGGGATGGAGGAGGGGGGATGGAGGAGGGGGGATGGAGTCAACGAGGGCAAAGGCAGAGTGAGCAGCAGACTGGGGAGAGAGAGAGCACCCGTGTGAGTGAGAGAGCGAGGGAGAGAGAGAGAAAGAACCCAGCTGACTCCATTCCAAGCAACTCCCCTTAGCAACAGCCCCAGCTCAGTCTGTGCCCCATTGGCCGGTTGACAGCACACATCACAATCCCATGCACAGCCTCTCCACCAATGAGGCGGCTTCGAGGAGCTCTGCATTTTGGATTCCATGTTCACCATGGCAACAAAACCCTGCTCCTGGCCCCTAGAGGTGGCCTATGAAGACCCCGCCCCCCCCACCCCCCCTTCTACCCCTCCTCACACACACACTGTCCATGCCTGTTCCCTGTGAGATGTTCCCAGGTCTAAATAACTCACACCAACTTAAGCCAAAACAAGCACAACTTTTAGAAGAAAAACAAAAACAAAATAAAAAACATAATATGAACTCCTACACAAGAGAGTTATCTGGGTTAGACTGGTACCGACTTGTATGACCCCCCCGCCCCGCTTCACACCTGTGCAAATTCGTTTTTTTTGTTGTTGTTGTTGCTGCACATGGTAGACTTACGCCAGTGAAAACATTGAAACAGCACACAGGACAGTTGAAATCTGAACATCTGTCTCTGGCCTCCGGCCACCCTTCAGAACAGCGATCTACAACGGCTCTACAACATCACAGCTCCTACACACTCACAGCAATCACAGTGACTCTAAACACTGGTCCATCCTAACAGTTATCGACCCTCTATTGTGTCTTGTTTTCAAGACAGTGTAGCTTCTTCGATCTCCTCACATGGACTCTGTCATAAGCTGCTGCTAGCATTAGCGCAGGGTTAAAGAGCCCAGTGCATGTTAGCATTCCCCTAGTCTCTGTAAAAAGCTAATGCTAGCAATAGCATTAGCGCAGGGTTAAAGAGCCCAGTGCATGTTATCATTCCCCTAGTCTCTGTAAAAAGCTACTGCTAGCAATATCATTAGCGCAGGGTTAAAGAGCCCGGTGTCTGTTAGCATCCCACCGGCCTCTGTGATTAAACATGACTAGGTCTCCTGGGTTAGCTAGCGCAGGGGTGTAAGCTGTCTGCATATCAGAGTGCTCACACACGCTAGCTAGCTAGCTTGCTACAGCTTCTTTGTTCTCTCACTGAGAAAGGTGGTAGTGGTGAGGAAGGAAGAGAGAGACAGAGAGAGAGAAACAGAGAGACACAGATACACACAGAGAGAAAGAGAGACAGACAGAGAGAGAGAGACAGAGAGAGGGTATTATGGATGGAAACAGAGACAGGAGGAAAAAGATAGAGGTGGGAGCTGAAAAAAGAAAAGGTGAGAGAGGTAGAGAGGTAGATAGAGACAGTGTGGCTCCTAGTGAATAACGCAGCAGAAAGAGACAATGACTGGGGAGTCCACAGACAGGGGAATGATGAATGGCTGTGCCGGCTGAAAGGGAGCCAGGCCGGGACACACCGAAGTGTGTCCTTTCACAGTGTTTATCTGGCAGACTGGGTGTGACTGCACGGGATGGCTTGAGAGTGCATGTGTGTGTGTCTCAACGGAAGTGATCCATCTGGAGGGGGACTGACACTTTACCCACTAGAGAAGGTCGATATACTCTCACACACACACACACACACACACACACACACACACACACACACACACACACACACACACACACACACACACACACACACACACACACACACACACACACACACACACACACACACACACACACACACACACACACACACACACACACACACACCAAGCAATTGAAGAAGGGTTGTCAAAATGAACAACAGGTAATTATAAGTAATGAGAGTGGGGCCCAGAGTCTTAAGTGTCCGGTATTCTTCCTATGAAGACTAATTATCCTCTCTGTGACTCCAGGGTATTATCACCAGCCATGAGACGGTCTCTCTCTCTCTCTCTCTCTCTCTGTGTGCGCGTGTCTGTGCACATTCTTCAGGTCACCAACTCAGACATGCACCTAGAAGACTGGCTTGGGGCAGGCTGGAACAGAACCGTGTGGAGGAGCATGGAGGGCTGGGGGTCAGGGTCGGACGGTGGCCCAGACTGGTGCTCTGCGGTCGGACAAAACTGAAATGACCAAAGACACAGTAATCCAAAAGGAACTTCCCAAAACAAACAAGCTTTTGTTTCTCGGCTGGACATTTGAGTGATGACTCTGGTAATGTGTTTAAGCGTGTGTGTTTGGGGAGGGGGCAGGATATGCTGTGTGTGTGTGTGTGTATTTAGGGAGGGGTGCATTTTGAGTTTGTTAGCATGTCTGTGGTAACGCTTATATGTTGGCCTGTGTGTGTGTAAGCATGTGTGGGTATGCTAGCGTGTGTGTGTGTAGGCATGAGTGGGTATGCTAGTGTGTGTGCGTGTAGGCATGAGTGGGTATGCTAGTGTGTGTGCGTGTGTGTGTGTGTATATTGAGGCAGCTCAGCAGCTTTCATAATTGAGTTAGCTTCGGTAACGTGAGTGGCAGCTGGCTTTCCAGGAATAGCCTTTCAAACACGCACACATGCACACCACACACACAGACCCACACCACACACACTTACTGTAAAACACTACATGGGATCAAGTGTGAGCCAAGCGTGATGTGTAGCCAGTAAGCATGTATCAGTATGTTTGCATGTGTAATATACCCACAGGCCCGGTACACATGCAATATTCATGAGAAGGATTGGGTTGCATTGTAAAATAAGCTGACTAGGTACAGTAAGTACGCAACCTTGTGTGCGTTCTTAATCTTCAGACAGCTTTGTCAGGTCAGGGGGTGAAGAAATCCCAGCACCTGGCAGATTGAAAAGCTCAGGTGAGGATGTGGATCCTCCTCACTACACACACAGCGCCCCCTATTGAGGTCCTCCAGCCCCCTGCCTTCCACCAGACCAGAGGTTAACGAGTTCTCTCAAGGGCCAAGGGGCTGTGTGTGTGTGTGTGTGTGTGAGTGCGCGCAGTGCCTGTGTTTGTGTGTGTTCCAGAGGGGCGGAAGGGAGGGGGAGATGGACTGTGATCGATGTAGCAAACAGGTATCTGGCTAATGTCTCCATCTGTCAGTGTTGCTGGGAGCAGGGCTCTGTTTAGCCCTACTATTACTGCAAGGGCTCTAACTGTGACCTGATCTTGACACACACACACACACACACACACGCATGCACACACACACACACACACACATATATTGATTCCTACACTCTGGGGGACTGAACATAACACAGGTTAGCTGTCTCGTAAATAAGTCCATAGATGAAATCGTTGTTGAATCTGTGGTGATTATGTTACACAGTCGTAGCTGAGTCACAGGATAGATGGATGAAGGGATGGATGGATGGATGAAGGGTTGGATGGATGAAGGGATGGATGGATGTTTCAGAGGAAGAGTGGCACATGGCCATGTCGCGGAGGTGCCTTCAGTGTTGCCCCTCTGCTGCGCATCAGTGTTATAGGGAGCCTCTTTCTCTCCTTCTCTTACACCCCCACCCCCCTTGTTCCCCTGCGCTGGCCCCTCTCACACAAAGGCAGGGGAGGGAGGGGGAGAGATGGAGGGAGGGGGAGAGATGGAGGGAGGGAGAGGCACAAAGGGCTGGGGTCTGCTGCCCTGCCCTGGGGAGCAGGGGGGTTGGGGGGGAGGCGGGGGTCAGAGGGGGGCCAGGGGGGAGGGAGGGGCGGGGTGCAACCTGAGAGCAAAAAGCCAGAACAGGAGCTGGGGGAGGGTCACAGGGGAGAGAATGGAGGAGCAGGCATTTGTGTGTGTGTGTGTGTGAGGGAGAGAGAGTGTGCGTGTGTTTGAACAGAGCTGCAGTTAGTGTTTGCATCTACGTGACTCCTACATGACTGAAATACACAACCCAGTCATGCAACTATGATAGAACTTCCTCAACTGCACTCTACCGTTTCCTTCCTCCTTGAACAGCCTTGTAACCCCCCCCCCTCCCGCCCCCCCCCCTCGCGCCCCCCCCCCCCCGCCCCCCCCCTCGCGCCCCCCCCCCCCCCCCCAAACAGACGCATTGTTGATGCACCTGTGCCCTCCAATCCCCCCACCCCTTCCTCAAGTCAAATGACCACACACACACACACACATCTCACACCCCATGTAACCCCAAGGGCCTCCTTAAGCGCTAGACTAGACCGCTAGACGTTGAGAGACACAGGTGTAAGCTCAATGCACACACACACACACACACACACACACACACACACACACACACACACACACACACACACACACACACACACACACACACACACACACACACAGGACGGTTGGGTAAAAGTAGGTCTCAACCTGGAGAAGTGGGTTGCCAAGCTGAATGCCAGTCAGTGACGCCATTCATGCCAACCACAGAGTGTGTCACCCCTACACGCTTTCACAGGCGGCTTACATAATAAAAACAGGCAGGATAAGAAACAACTCCTCGTCTCTCATCTCTCGCTTCACCCCCATCGCTCTACCCATCTTCGGGTTCTCTCTCATGGTCTCTCATACACTTCCTGGTCTGCCAGCATCAACCTCCTCTTTTTTCTCTCAACCAGCAGCCCAGTCATGAGATAACTTATCTGTCTCTCTCTCACACGCACACACACACACACACACACACACACAAGATGTGAGAGTAGATGATGTCAGCTCCTCCTCCCTTTGTTCCTCTCCTCCCTCGGTGACTCTGTTCCCTCGCTCCATGAAGGGTAGGGCGAGTGGCAGCTCCCTCCCTCACACTCCTTCCTGCTCTTCTCCCTCCAGCACCCCCCCTCATCCTCTCTTCCTTCTCCTACACCTCCATCCGTTTACCTCCTCTAAAGTCCCCTCTCCCCTCCCCTCTCTCTTCCCCATGAACGCCCAGCAGCCGGTGGAGAGGGTCTACTGAGTGTCTGCTTTAGTAGACCAGAGAGGCAAGCTGTGAGACTGGGGCCCATAAACTATCATCATAAAGAACAGTAAAAGAGAGAGATGGTGAGAGAGGGTAGAGAGTGAAGGTGACGCCAGGCAGACAGTGTGTGTGTGTGTGTGTGCGTGCGTGTGTGTGTGTGAGGGGGGGGTTGTGATGGACAGGGTTGTCACAATGATTGAGGGCAGCCCTCAGCTGTCTGAGTTTACGGCAGGGTTTACCAGAAACCCTGTAACTCAAACACACGGTGTTACACGCGTGTGACCTTAAACACGCACACAGAGTTTGTGTTTAATCTGTCAGAACACACAGTCCCAACACACAAGGCCTTGATAGGGGAGCTGGATAGCTAATATGAAGGCTGTAATATACACCCCTCTCCTGTCCTGTCCTCTCCGCCCACCACCTCCTCTGATCCCTTGTTTGAATGAATCAGCATGAAGCTACTCTTCAACACACTCCAGCTCTGGTGACCCCCCCCCCCCCCCCCTTCTTTCTCCACCGTCTGTCCTCCACTCACACCTACTCTTCCTCTTCTCTAACCGTCTCTCTTACGTTCCCTCCTACCCTCTCCTCCTACCTCCTCTCCCCTTCTCTGATCAATCCTTTCATCCTCTGTAACCATGCTAACGGTGCTAAGAGTCTGCATTGTGAGTATATATAGTCTATGTATGTATGTATGTATGTATGTATGTATGTATGTATGTATGTATGTATGTATGTATATATATATATATACTGTGTCTATACACACACACACACAGTAATTTGGTCATTTAAAGACAAAAAAGAGAGGTGTGGGTGTGAGAAGTGTTTGAGGTGAATATGTGTTTTAATGTGTGTGTGTGTGTGTGTATGAATGGGGGGTGTTTTAATGTGTGTGTATTTGGCCGTTCCCCTCCAGTTAAGCGTCCGTGCTGAAAGGGGCTCCCGGCCAGGGTCTCTCTGCTCGGCACCGGGCCCAGACACCTGGCAGGCTCCCAGACACACCACATAAAGCCCCCCTGTGACATGATGTCATGCTTTAACAAACACAGGGATGGAGGGAGAGAGAGAGAGCACCGCGGAGAGGGAGGGAGAGAGAGCACCACGGAGAGGGAGGGAGACAAAGAGATGGGGAGAGAGAGAAAGTTTAAGCGGCCGTATAAAAGTAGAGAAAAAAGAATGAGAGGGCGAGGAGGGTGGATGTAATTGAAATGGCAAGGGGGGGGGAGGGAGAGAGGGAGAGAGGGCAGGGTGTGGAGAGAAGAGACCTGCCCTGCTTTGCTCCAAGTCAAATCACTCCCACCCCACTGGCGTGGATTCAGCGAGCGTGGAGGAAATGTTCGAGGAACGTTCAAGATCCTGTAACCCGTTGAAAGACTAGCCAGACACAAACCAGTACCAGTGAGAGGATAAAACCATGTCTATTCATCCATCTTCATAATTTAAACATCCAGGTCTAATCACCTCACACAGAAAGAGAGAGAGGGAGAGAGCAAAGAGAGAGTGTGATAGACAGAGAATGTGTGAGAGGCACAAAGGCAGAGACAGAGAGAGAGACATGGAATAAGGAACCCTTCCTTGTTACCAGGCGAGTCCAACTTCAGAATCAGAATCAGAAAGGGATTTATTCACCATGAAAGTTTGCACAGACAAGGAATTTGCTTTGGCAGGAAGGTGCATACAATAAACATATAGAAATCTTACATTTAAAATATGTGGTCTAACTATACATAAACTAGCAATACTAAGTGGAATACAATTAAAATAAGTATACATTAAAAAAATATATAAGTTGCCAAGTTCATCAGAGTGATACAGAGAGGTTTGGGAGAGGAGGACCCTTATCACAGCAAAATGCATGCACACACACACACGGAGAACAGAGGCCGGTCAGATCACAGCTGGACACAACATACCAAGTATTAGGAAGGTGATGTTATCAAGGTCACACTAACCATCGCCATAGAGGGTGCCACATCAGCCGATCCCTTATGGAGAACAGCATCTCCCCGTGATTGGCTGTTCTCTTTGGCCGCCCTCTCTGACCCCCTTCACAGCCTCGCTGTTGATTGGCCATGTTCACATCTCAAGTGCTGGGTCAGGTGACGTCTGGATGGTTTACACCAACACTCCAGACCAAGCTGTGGACAGATAAGCGTTAATGTTTCATATCAAACCCGCCGGTCTGTCATGTTCTCTCTGACACCACAGTAAAAGGACGTAGTCGAACTGGTGAAATGTCCCATATGACAAAAAAAAAAAAAAAAAAACGGACTGGTAACTTCTTTCTGTTCAACTAGTACGTTTCAACTTGACTGTAGTTTTTGTTGGGATTGGAGAAGTCAGCAGCTGTTGTAACACAAAGGAACGTCGAACTAAGTTCTCTGAGACTGTGTCGCCCCCTGGTGGAATAAAGATGGCCTCACAAACACGTTGACACCGCAAACCTGCTCTGTGTATATTGTATAACTGGGCCTGTGAGTGAGATTTAAGGGTTCCTGTGAGGGAACCTCAGATTCCAACCAATAGGAACGGTTAGAACATCAAGGTCCAGGTAACAGCATCACGGATATCGAGTCTTGATGCCAACAACCCAGCACTTACTCCCATGTAGGAGGGCCACGCGCCCCTTTCACCGACAGGCAGCTTAGGCCTTATATTGGACTCAACTAAGTAAAAGTACAGAAAGATTTGCCATCTGATCGATAGCATGTCAGTTAGGACCCATTGCGACAAACCTGATCCATTAACTGTGCCTTGGCGCTCTCTGTCGGTGAGGTGGTGTCAGTGGTCGAGGTGGGCGGGGACAGAAAAGGAAAGAAGAGGGAGAAAAAATGTACAGAGAAAAAAAATTCAAACGTTCCTTCCTGGAAATTGTACGGAACCCGCCACAACTTCCCCACATGACATTTCAGAAAGAAAATGCGACACTCCTTCCCGAATTACTAGCAGGCCCGGATTTCATTCAATGGCCGCCGGTACCGAATAAACCATTAATTAATTAAATAAAACAGACTACGCTTAAACCGTGGCTGCCGTAAACATGCAAGATAGTCTACAGGCATATGGTTGAAAATGTTTTATCTCTGACAACGCAAAGAAGTGCCCCACGGCGAAGAAGCATAACTCTGGACATTCCCGTCACTGAACGATTGCAACATCACTAACAACTCCAACTAGCTTCTCGTAACCCGTTTCAAGTGTGTTTACATGATCTCATCTAGCCTAGTTTTGATAATGATATGTGAAAACAACACGAAAACGGAACAGACACAGCAATATTGTGCAAATAGCATCAGGGTAGTAACTAATCATTTGGTTCGGCAAACAAACTTCTCTGTATAGCTTGTTACAATGTTATCGTATAACAGTTTTACAACATCGTATAATTGAAGCATTACAATAGTGATGTTCACCAGCAGTGAGCAATCGGTAAACGGATTTATGCCGATTCAACTACCTGAAGTCGATTACATAATCACGTCATTAGACTATAAAGTGGGCTATATATGCATGTTAAGATAATTGATATTTGCATAGTCATTTGCCTCGCCTTACCTGTTTGTGTGTTTGAAAATGTTCATGGGAGGTGCCGCGATGCCGCTTAATGCTAAAATGCTAGACATTAAAAAAGAACAAATAGCGTACGCAGCTGATCTTCATCCTCCTTCAATGACGCCCGCACAGCCACGCAACCCCAAAATCCGTTAGGGGGAACATATTCCAAAATCCATAATGCATAATTAAAATGGTCGGCTGGAGGAAACTGTACACGCAGACATTATGAAATCGTTGCTTGGAGAAACGTGAGCGTCCGTAGTCACCCTGTGGCTGTGGCATGAGCATAAACCGACTCATTTGTGATTTATAATCCTGCACTGTCATATCGTCTTCCTGAATGATTGCACAGCCTTTTCGGGAGAGCCGACATCCTTTTCAGAAATCGCCAGTCCAACCGACACTGTTGAGCCCGCGGGCATGGTGGCACGGTATGTCTCGCGCGTGTTCATCCTAAAACGCGTTGGATGTAGGTTAGGATTTGGGAGGGCGTCCACGGTGAAAACGGGTCTATCATTAAGAAATTGCGCAGTTTTTATTCCATTGATTCGGGAGCATTCTTTCCCCTTCGTCACTGTTGAAAGTCTTGTTCCCCCCCGTCTTCCTCCTCCTCCTCTCTCACTCTCCCTCTCTCATGCAGGTTTATTTTCGGTGGAACAATCTTGGACCTAAACTGCCCCGCCTCCGTAACAAACACTGTATGACTTGCCGAAATTTCATTATCACTTCCATTCTTTTTGTAAAAAAAAATTGCCCCCATTTTTTGTTGTTTCAGATAGTTCGTCTTTAAGGTAATCGTACACTTGCAGCTGGTCAGACGTGAAAATGTATGCTATAACCGTTGGTGAGTCTAACGTATAATCTTTAACGTTTAATGAAGCAGGAATGGCCGTAGTTCAATAAGGATAACGCAATACACCCAAGAGAGTTCGCAAACTTAGAAGACATTCTGTTAGGAATGTCTAGAGGAGATCTCTTTTCACATTTAATTGACTAAGCAGATGGAAAAAGTTGGCTTCCAAGCGCAGTGCCTTAGAGAGGTACTCGGTTGATCAGTCATCTAGGAGCACTATTTCCTCTGTTGGCCACTTACAAACCAATAATATTAAAACGTAGACTAATGTGAAACAGCTGTTATATATATCTCTAATGTAATCTCCAATACTTCTGCAACTCGTAATATACTGTTCAAACCTAGTGTCAGTGTGCTGTCCTTCTAAACTACACCCCCCACGCACTTTCCGTCTCACCAAACATTTTAGCAAATCTAGAAACCCCACTTTTCCGTTACAAACACGTCTCTCTGTGAGAAGCCTATTTGAATTTGAATCTGTGCGTGTTGGTATGAGCACCCCTCCAGGGAGACCACCAGAGCCACCGGAGCACACCCAGACCCAGACCTGGAGGCTGCAGGAGCCTCTTCAACCCCCCGCCCCCCTGCCCCCCGAGGAAGTCCAATGTCTCATTCAGGAGACATTCCCTCTTGAATACAGCCTTGAACTCCCTTAGCCCCCCACTCCACTCCCTCTCTCTCTCTTTCTCTCTCCGCTTCTCTCAGAACCATTCTTACTTCTCCGGGCTACCCCTCTCTTGTTTTCTTCTCTCTCTTTCTCCCCCCCCCCCCCCCTCCTCCATTCTTTTCAAGAGGCTGGTGTGGGCTCTTCCAGGGCAGCAGTGGAGACCAGCTCCTCACCAAACCCTCCTGAGCTGGGTGGCTGGATGGCTTCATTAGAATTCATTTGTTTGAATACTCTCATTTCCCCTCTTCTTTATTCAGCTTGGGAAAACCAGCATTAGCATAAAAATGTCCTTTATTTCACCTTGATTATGCACAGTTTGTGTGTGTGTGTTTGTGTGTAATCACCCTGACACATACTGCAGCAGACAGACATTTTTAGGCCTTTGCCAATCCTACAAACTCAAAAAGATCAAATGTACACACACACACACAGGTACAGTGCCCAGCCGAACACAACAGACACCAACACAGTCAATACATCCAGATGTTACTAAGGACAAAAAAGTAGTTTCTAGAGGGAGTGCTTAACTGTGTTTGTGTGGGAGAAAAAGGGGGAAAGAGGCACAGACAGATTGTGTGTCCCAAGGTGCAGGGTGTGTATTAGTGTAGGGGCAGGGAGGGGGCATGGAGGGGGCAAGAGGTAGAGAATGTCTTACTACACAAGAGACATCAACAACAACCTCAGAGTGGGTGAATAATCTAAATCCCTTGACATGGAATCACACCAAATAAATAAGTGTTTATTTTTAAGCAGTTATTTACAAAGTGCAGTTTTATGAGCTTTTAAGACATTGAAGGCATTTGTATTAAAAGTAAAAACTAACTTTTTTGGAACATTCTATCGATTGTTGAAGAGGGCATTTTTGGAGAAAAAAATGGGAGGATGCTACTGTGCATATTATGTGAAGGCTTGCATGTGTTGAGTATGTGGGTTTCTGTGTGTGTGTATGATGCATATTTGTGTTTCTGTGTGTGTATTTGATGCATATTTGTGTTTCAGTGTGTGGATATGATGTGTGTGTGTGTGTCTGTTTCAGTGTGTGTATCTGATGTGTGTGTGTATGTGATGTGTGTGTATCTGATGTGTGTGTGTATGTGATGTGTGTGTATGTGATGTGTGTGTATCTGATGTGTGTGTGTATGTGATGTGTGTGTGTCTGATGTGTGTGTGTATCTGATGTGTGTGTGTATCTGATGTGTGTGTGTATGTGATGTGTGTGTATGTGATGTGTGTGTATCTGATGTGTGTGTGTATGTGATGTGTGTGTATCTGATGTGTGTGTGTATGTGATGTGTGTGTGTCTGATGTGTGTGTGTATGTGATGTGTGTGTATCTGATGTGTGTGTGTATCTGATGTGTGTGTGTATGTGATGTGTGTGTATGTGATGTGTGTGTGTCTGATGTATGTGTGTATGTGATGTGTGTGTATGTGATGTATGTGTGTTCCAGAGGGACAGCCTCTAGCTGTCCAGGCTCATCAGCAGAGCGGTGCCTCTCTTGACCCAGTGATCGTACGGCACGGCTCCAGACTTGAGGTCCACCGCCACCACGAAGGAGGGCCGCCCCGCCCCCCCGGAACGCACCGGGAAGTAGTAGCACGGACAGGAATACATACCTACACACACACACGCGCACACACACACAGACACACACACACACAGGATGTTACATGACTGGCTGACAAAGAGCAGACAGACAGAGTGGGAGGGAGACAGAGTGAATAAGGTCAAAGAAAAAAAATTAAAAGTCAGACGGGAGGGAGAGTGAGGGAGGGAGAGTGAGGGAAGGAGAGTGAGGGAGAGTGAGGGAGGGAGAGTGAGGGAGGGAGGGAAAGTGAGGGAGGGAGAGTGAGGGAGAGTGAGGGAGGGAGAGTGAGGGAGAGTGAGGGAGGGAGAGTGAGGGAGGGAGGGAAAGTGAGGGAGGGAGACAGGGCCGTACTCTTGGCGATCTTCTTGCGGTTCTCTACAGGTCTGAAGTGGATGGTGGGGATGGGGCAGACCAGCTGCATGGGTTCAGCCTCCACCAGACAGGCGTTCTTCTTGTCCCAGCCAGCCCCCTCCAGGTACAGGCCCCGGATAAACACTCCGTCCTGGGGAGACGGGAGGAAGAGGGATGGGGGAGGAAGAGGGATGGGGGAGGAAGAGGGATGGGGGAGGAAGGCAGGATACGGTCATGAAGGAAAACGACTTGGGAGAAAAAACAGACCAGACAAATTGAGTTTTAGGAAAAGAAGGGAAATCTCGAAAAGGGAAATCTGTAAGTATGTAGTAGAGTGTGCAGGTGGTGGTGTTGGGGGTGTAACTGACCTTAGGAGGGAACAGCAGGTAGTTATCGTCCACCATGGACACGATGAACTCCCAGGACAGGGTATCCACGGACACCTGCAGGGAGACGTGTCACATGACCCGGGTTAGGGAAAGGACACCCGTGTCACATGACCAGGGCTAGGGAAAGGACACCCGTGTCACATGACCCGGGTTAGGGAAAGGACACCCGTGTCACATGACCAGGGCTAGGGAAAGGACACCCGTGTCACATGACCCGGGTTAGGGAAAGGACACCCATGTCACATGACCAGGGCTAGGGAAAGGACACCTGTGTCACATGACCCGGGTTAGGGAAAGGACACCCGTGTCACATGACCAGGGCTAGGGAAAGGACACCTGTGTCACATGACCAGGGCTAGGGAAAGGACACCCGTGTCACTGCTCGTGTGGGAGAAGTGGAGTGAGGGGAATTGGTCGAGGTCTGTTTGTGTGTTCAGTGCAAAACTGAGCAGGTTTGGGAAGTTTGGAAGTGGGCTGTGGTGGTGTTTGCCTGGAGCGCTGAGCGGCGGTGTTAGGCCTCAGCAGATATTGTATAGGAGGAGTGTGTGTCTGACAAAGGGAGAGAGGGAGAGAGAGAGAGAGAGAGAGAGAGGGAGAGAGAGAGAGAGAGAGAGAGAGAGAGAGAGAGAGAAAGAGAGAGAGAGAGAGAGAGGGAGGGAGGGAGGGAGGGAGGGAGAGAGAGAGAGGGAGAGAGAGAGAGGGAGGGAGGGAGGGAGGGAGGGAGGGAGGGAGGGAGGGAGGGAGGGAGGGAGGGAGGGAGGGAGGGAGGGAGGGAGGGAGGGAGGGAGGGAGGGAGGGAGGGAGAGAGAGAGAGAGGGAGAGAGAGAGGGAGGGAGAGAGAGAGGGAGGGAGGGAGAGAGAGGGAGAGAGGGATGTGTGTGTAGAGAGATGCAGATGTGTGTGCACGAGACAGAGATGTGTGTGTATCACAGAGAGTCTGAGCATGTGTGTGCATATAAGGTTGTGTGTGTGTGTGTGTGTGTGTCTAGTACCATAGACAGCATGGCATGGGAGAGTGTGTGCGTGTGTGTGTGTGTGCCCTCACGTTGTGCTGGCGTGCGGAGGACTGCAGCACGGCGGTCAGGAAGCCCGTGGGGAAGGTGAAGCCTGCCAGCCAGAACAGGGTGGGGGGGTGGGCCGTCTCTGCCCAGCGCCCAAACTGCTCCACGCGCTGGCTCAGGTCCCTGGTCCAGGACGCCAGCGGCTTCAGGGACGGATAGGCCTGCGGGGAGACAGATGCAGAGGAGACAGGAAGTCTGGTCACACACGCACGCACGCGCACACAGGAAGGAGCCGGCGTGCTGCTGCGTAGCTGGGGGCTAAAGTTAGATCACGAGGAGGCTCTCACGGCCTGATAAGGGTCGGCCGCCCCCACGCCAGGGCACTCCGCCCTCCTCATCTGCGCCACTTGACTGCTTTACCAGGGGCCATATCTGCTGCTGTCCATCACGCCACCTCGCTCCAGGGGGCCCGCGCTCGGCATTCCACTGATGGTCCCCGCGCTCCTAATCACCCCCCCAATCTGGTGGAGCGCAGGAGCCCACGAACCCTGCTGGGTGCTGGGCAGGTCTGGGAGGACGGATGCCCCTGTCACCAGGGGGGTTGGTGAGCCTGCTCTGTCTGCCTGCTCTGTCTGCCAGCCGGGGAAGAGATGGGATCAGACAGGACGGGGTGTGTTGATGGAGTGGAGCCGTCACAGGGCGCCGCTGCGCCGACAGATGGAACGGATGGTCAGCGTGGGGTCGGGGCGGCCGAGGTCATCTATAAACTACCCGCAGGGGGGGGAACGGTCGCTATGTGTGTATGCTCGTGTCAGCTGTTGTCACGGTGACTGATTCGAATGGACGTTGGTTTCGGTCGGAAAACGGATAGGAATGTTACTCTGGAGAGGCGAGGGGAGAGAGAACAGGGGGGGGGGAAGAGCGGGGAGGGGGAGCGGGTGGAGGGGGAGAATTGAGGAAAGTGGAGGAGAGAGGGGGGGGGGGGTGAAGGGAAAAGACGAGAGGGAGAGGAAAGAAGAAAGCCTGGACAGAAATAAGAGCCGTACATCTTGGAGCAGGACTAATGACAGGCTGCCATGCCAGGGAGGAGGGCTGGAGCCCAGCTCGAGGGAGAGAGACACACTGTTCCATCAGGGGCGTTATTGGGATTAGATCAGATGGGGGGATAGAAGGAGGGTAACAAGATAGGAAATTGAGAGAGGGTAGACAGAGGACAGAAGGAGAGAGAGAGAGAGAGGGAGAGGGGGGAGGGAGGGAGGGAGGAGACAGTGGAGGAGTGATGAGAGGTCAGCAGAGAGGAGAGGCTGGAGCAGATGGAGCTGAGGGCTAATGGCTGTCCTGTCCTAGTGGGGGCACACACACAGACACACACACAGACACACACACAGAAACACACACACACACACAGACAGTACACATCCAGTGGGCCTGTGGCTGTGTATAGTGGTCTGGTTCAGCGTTGGTCTGATTGAGGGAAGTGGAGCGGACCTGGAGAGGTTTACTCTGCTTATTACAGAACCATTACTGCTCCCTCCCTCCCTCCCTCCCTCCCTCCCTCCCTCCCTCCCTCCCTCCCTCCCTCCCTCCCTCCCTCCCTCCCTCCCTCCCTCCCTCCCTCCCTCCCTCCCTCCCTCCCTCCCTCCCTCCCTCCCTCCCTCCCTCCCTCCCTCCCTCCCTCCCTCCCTCCCTCCCTCCCTCCACACACACACACACACACACACACACACACACACACACACACGCTTCCTAGCCACTGGCTCTGTTTCATGTTGTCCTCCAGGGACACGCACACTTCACCTGACCTCCCTGCGCCCCCCCCCCCCACACACACACAGCGACACACACGCAAAGAGTAAACACTGTGTAATGAGACACAGTCAGACCAACATGAACTTGAGCCTTACAAAGAAAAAACAAAACACACACTCTTCTTCTGAAGCACAGTACACACACACACACACACCCACACAATGAGTGGACATGAAGCAGAGAATCCGATCCACTAATGAAGACAGTGTTTGGTCATAACAGCAGCTGGAGTGCTTCCAGTCTGAACAGAGAAAGACAGGTCAGACAAGGAGAGAGTGTGTGTGTGTGTGTGTGTGTGTAGAGGGAGGGGTGTGTGTGTGTGTGTAAAGGGAGGGGTGTGTGTGTGTGAGCTGCCAGGCCTGAAGAGCGTTAGTAACAGTAGACTGAGTCCCACATGGGCCTTCATACTACCAGCCAGGCAGGACATGACTATGATGTCATACTGTGATGTCATACTGTGATGTCATACTGTGATGTCATACTGTCTGTGCTCCAGTCCACTGTATCCCCTGGGTCTGTGAATTAATCACTGTTTCTACTGTTCTTGTGCCATATCAGGGTAACACCAGTAGACTTGAGCTGTGTGTGTGTGTGCAGAACTTGAGCTGTCTGTGTGTGTGTGTGTACAAGCCTTACTTTTGCCCACAAAGGTGGCACGCGAGCGTCGAAGATGTAGTTGAAGGTTTCCTCCAGACTTTGGGACATCACCACCAAACCCTTAATACCCTTCTCCAGCTCAACCAGAGACGACCTGGAGAGCGCAGACACACACACACACACACACACACTTGTAGTGCCGACACAGATGAAAGAGTCCATTGTCCCCCAGTGTGCCCCCTGGTACCTGATGGTGTGCAGCAGGGCGTTGTATCTCTGGATCTCCTGCAGCAGCACCACGTTGAGGGGGGAGGGGTCGTCCTGGAGCAGGGTCCTGGTGCCCTCGTAGTCTATCAGGGGCGGGAGCTTCTGACGCACGTCTGCCGCTATCTCCAACACCTGGAGGAGAGGAGGAGAGGGGGAGGAGAGGGGGAGGAGGGGAGGGGGGAGAAGAGGAGGAGAACAGTGGGGGGAGGAGGGGAAGAGAGAATGGGATGGGAGGAGGATAGGAGGTGTGACAGGAGGAGGACAGGAGGAGGAGAAAAACAAGGGAGGAGGAGAGGAGAAAAAGGGGAAGGGAGGGAGGATGGATGGAAGGAAAAACAGGACAGGTGAGCAGAGACACACGCACGCCCCCAACACAGAGTGAGGGACGGCGTCACCACGGAGGGCATCAGACGGCGTCTCCACCCACCAGGTCCTCCCGGCTGAGCCCGCCCCCCGAGGACGAGGAGCTGGTGACCTGGGGCTGCAGGGACAGCAGCGTGTCAAACAGCGTCCGTGTGTCGGCGATCTGGCTGGCGATGTCGGCGTTGGGGTGCTGGCCGAACACCTCGGGGTGCTCGGTGGGCGGCAGCAGGCTGATGTACTCCCTGTAGGAGGAGGCCGGCCCGTCCCGGGGGATGTAGTAGGTGGGGAGGGACGACAGCCTGGAGGGGGGAGGGGAGGGGGGAGGAGGAGGGTGTGAGTGGCGGAGGAGGGGGTGGGAGAGGGGGTGGAGGAGGAGTGGGGAGGCAGAGGGTTGGAGGAGGAGGGGGGAGGGGGAGACAGAGGGGGTGGAGGAGGAGGAGGAGAGTGTTTCAGTGTCAAGTTTCATGGGGCTGGTTTGTGCGTTCCAGGGGTTGTAATAATGCAAGTGTCCACTTGAGGGAGAAGTAGGCTCAGCCTCAGGGCTTGGAACGTGCTGATGAGGAAACCAGAGGAAGAGAGGAGACCAACAGAGCATGGAAGTGGGAAAGAAGGTCAGGAAGAGTGTAAGTGTCACTGTAATGTTCAATGAAGTGTATGTGTGTGCGTGTGTGTGTACGTGTTTGTGTGCAGCTCTATAGGGTTATTTTACAGAGAAGATTCCGGGTGGGGGGGGTTCTGGGGGGTAATTCTGGATGTGTCCAGGTGGTGGTGCTGTGGGTCCACGGTGATTCTGAGTGTTGTGGAGCTGAGAGCAGAGGGAAGCTGCAGTCTGGTCACACCGGCTCCCAGCATGTCTGAGAGAATCAACGCCCCTGATCTCTGTGATTTGTCTGTGTCTCAGCGTGTGTGTGTGTCTGTGTGTGTTTGTGCGGCTCACTTGAAAAAGGGCGTGGCCACGGTGGCCTCGCAGAAGTAGTCGTTGCTGTAGGTGGTGAGCAGACGGCGGTCCCAGTCGTCCGTCACGTGACCTCCGTAGTTGACCCCGGCGATGAGGTACTTGAGGGCGTCCCAGGGGATGTCCTCATACGTGTCCAGGTAGAGGTTCATCAGACTCTCACTCACCTGGACACACACACACACAGAGATACACACACACAGAGACACACACATAGAGACAGAGACACACAGAGACATACACACACAGAGAAACATACGCCCACAGAGACATACACACAGAGACACACAGAGAGACACACACGCACAGACACACACACACAGAGACATACACACAGAGACACACAGAGAGACACAGAGAGACACACACACACACACACACACACACAGAGACACACAGAGAGACACACACACACACACAGACACACACACAGACACACACACACAGAGACACACAGAGAGACCCACACACACACACAGACACATACACACACACAGAGACACACACACAGTCACCACCAGAACACCCCCACTAAGGACTAGGAAGAGGTGATAGGTCTGGCCCACAGAGATACTCTGTGATATCTCCTGTTTTATTAAACCTGGTTTTAATATCATGGTTTGGGGTCTATGGTGGCACATTAAAGAGACATCTATCACCAGACTGAAAACAGAGGTTTGAAGATATGAATATCACAGTAAAGTGATTTCTTGGAGAGAATCCATAGGGCCGTCCGTGAAAACCACAAACACACCTTCCTCAGAAGGTGCAGTCAGACCAACAGACCAAAGACTCCTTCATGAGCGACAGTCAGGCCAGGAGATGACCCTTAACCCCCGCACCACAGCGCCCTCTGTCTACCCGGAGGAGCGGGCGGCGTCTCACCTCAAAGTCGGAGTCGTTGAAGCCGTAGATGATGTTCCAGCCCAGCTGCAGGAACTTCTTCCTCTCCAGCAGGATGCTGTGGAAGAAGCAGAGGGAGAAGAGCAGCTTGCGGTAGAGGAGCGGCCGGGCGCAGCCAGAGAACTGGGACTCTGTGATGAGCTGGTACAGACGCTTCATGTTGGCCTTCACTCCCTGAGGACACACACCCAGTTACACAGAGCACCACACTGTGGCTGTGTGTGTGTGTGTGTGTGTGAGTAGAGTGTGTGTATTTTGGTTTGTGGAGTTATTGTGTGTGTATGTGTGAGCGTGGTGTCCAGTGTTTGTGTGTACTGTCCAGTGTGTGTGTGTGTGGGTGTGTAGTGTCCAGTGTGTACGCAAAGTATTTGTGTGTGTGTGTAAGTGTAGTGTGTGTAGTGTCCAGTGTGTCTGTCTCCAGGGCACCTTGGGGGGCTCGGTGGTCATCTTGATGCCGGCCTGCAGGATGGCGATGGGGAAGTCAGGGTGGGGGGAGGAGCTGAGCCACAGGCGGAAGTCAGGGTGGGGCTCCTCCACCTGCAGCTGCTCCACCAGCTTGTCCAGCTGGGGCATCCAGGACAACGACAGGTGGCAGTTAGCCAGGAACACCCAGTGACCTGCCGGGGGGAGGGGGAGGTAGAGATGGGAGACGGGAGGGAAGGTGGAAAGGAGAGGGGGGGGGTAGAGATGGGAGACAGGAGGGAAGGTGGAGAGGAGAGAGGGGGGGGTAGAGATGAGAGACAGGAGGGAAGGTGGAGAGGAGAGAGGGGGGGGTAGAGATGGGAGACGGGAGGGAAGGTGGAGAGGAGAGAGGGGGGGGTAGAGATGGGAGACGGGAGGGAAGGTGGAGAGGAGAGGGGGGGGGGTAGAGATGGGAGACAGGAGGGAAGGTGGAGAGGAGAGAGGGGGGGTAGAGATGGGAGACAGGAGGGAAGGTGGAGAGGAGAGAGGGGGGGGTAGAGATGAGAGACAGGAGGGAAGGTGGAGAGGAGAGAGGGGGGGGTAGAGATGGGAGACAGGAGGGAAGGTGGAGAGGAGAGAGGGGGGGGTAGAGATGGGAGACGGGAGGGAAGGTGGAGAGGAGAGGGGGGGGGGTAGAGATGGGAGACAGGAGGGAAGGTGGAGAGGAGAGAGGGGGGGGTAGAGATGGGAGACGGGAAGGAAGGTGGAGAGGAGAGAGGGGGGGGTAGAGATGGGAGACGGGAGGGAAGGTGGAGAGGAGAGAGGGGGGGGTAGAGATGGGAGACAGGAGGGAAGGTGGAGAGGAGAGAGGGGGGGGTAGAGATGGGAGACGGGAAGGAAGGTGGAGAGGAGAGAGGGGGGGGTAGAGATGGGAGACGGGAGGGAAGGTGGAGAGGAGAGAGGGGGGGGTAGAGATGGGAGACGGGAGGGAAGGTGGAGAGGAGAGAGGGGGGGGTAGAGATGGGAGACGGGAGGGAGACAGAGTGAGGGAAGAAGACAGAGGGAGGGAGAAGAGAGGGAGGGAAGGAGAGAAAGAGGGAAGGAAAGATAGGGAGGAATCACTTGAAATTGAGATAGATGATGAGCATTTAATCTGAATGTTTGATGGACTGCCAGTTGCCTTTGTGTCCATCTGCAGACAAGATGAGGGGAATGGCCTCTGTAGTCGAGTCCGTAGTAGAGAACAGATGAGTTCTAGACTAGTATGGGTAGAGACAGGTGATGAGGGCAGGATCTGATCTGAATACTTGATAACAGGAGAGGTGGATTGCGTCAGATGAAAGAGAGAAAGAGAAAAAAGAGAACCTAAAAGAACGACCCAACGTCTTAAGTCTATCGCTTCGGGAGAGAGAGGCATAGAGAGAGAGGGAGGGGACAGGGAGAGTGAGGGGGACCACACAGAGAGAGGGAGAGATCATGAAGGAAAGTGAAGGAGGTGCAGGTAAAGATGAGGAATTGGAGAAATAGATAAATACAGGAAGACAGACAGACGAAGACAGCCGGATGAGAGGTCAGAGAGATGGAGAGGCAGGCAGGCAGGGTGGGGTCTGGGTGGGGTCTGGGTGGGGTCTGGGTGGGGTCTGGGTGGGGTCTGGGTGGGGTCTGGGAGGGGTCTGGGAGGGGTCTGGGTGGGGTCAGGGTGGGGTCAGGGAGTCGCGTGCTACCGTTCTTGACCCCCTCCTTGATCATGCGCGTGGCGATGGGCGCCTGGCCCTGGCCCAGAGAGAGGGCGTGGAAGCTCCTGCCCATGCCAGAGGTCTCAGCCAGCTGCAGCAGCCCCCCCGTGGGGTCCACCCCTGGAGACAGCACGAAGATCAGGGGGGTCCTGGTGGTGGAGTCCTCTACCACCTGGGGGGGGGGGGAGGAGGGATTGTAGGATTGAGTGATTGTGGGAAGCATAGAACATGTGAGAGAAGTGGGGGAGAGAGACAAGGGGGTGGGGGGCAGGATGAGGGAAATGTGTGCATGTGAGAGTGCTGAGTGACAGGTTGTGCTCTGGGTTGATGACAGCTCAGTGTAATAGATAAATGAAACGTCATCTCCCCATTGGGATCCTGACAGGCTGACATGAGTTGTTTGGCTGTGCTTGAGTGTGCCTGTGAGCTTGTAAATAACCTGATGGGGGGCTTTAATATGAAGTCAAATCAACGGCAAAGTCAGCTTTGTATTCCAGACTAGAATAGACAGCTATGTTGGCAACTCAAAACTCTAAATTGCCTGCATTGTATTTCTGAATGGCACTAACACAACTGTCTCCATCTCTCAGGTATCAAAAGGCAGGCTGAGTGCGGGTGTAGAGACAGCCAGCAAGCCAGTCAGCAAACCAACCAGCTCGTCATGCAAAAGCAACTAGTCAGCCAGCAACTAATCATCTACTCCCCAAAAAATCTAGGCATCCAGCAAGCCACAGCCAGCAAGGTCCAGCCGGCCAGGGCCAGCCAGTCAGGAGCAGCCTGTCAGGCCCAGCCAATCAGGAGCAGGCGTGGGGGCAGACAGCCACTCACAGCCTTCATGTCGAGGACGGGGGGCTCCACGAAGCGGGGGCCCAGGTTGTTGATGATGAAGGAGGTGACGCAGAAAGACACGCGGTCCTGACGCAGGGAGCGCACCAGCAGCATCCTCTGAAGCTCATTACACATGTTCTCCCACTCACCTGAGGGGGGGGAGAGAGGGAGAGAGAGAGAGAGAGAGAGAGAGGGGAAGAGAGAGAGAGAGAGAGGGGGAGAGAGAGAGGGAGAGAGGGGGAGAGAGAGGGAGAGAGAGAGGGGGAGAGAGAGAGGGAGAGAGGGGGAGAGAGAGGGAGAGAGAGAGGGAAGAGAGAGAGAGAGAGAGAGAGAGAGAGAGAGAGAGAGAGAGAGAGAGAGAGAGAGAGAGGGAGAGAGAGAGAGAGAGAGGGAGAGAGAGAGGGGAAGAGAGAGAGAGAGAGAGAGGGGGAGAGAGAGAGGGAGAGAGGGGGGAGAGAGAGAGGGAGAGAGGGGGAGAGAGAGGGGAAGAGAGAGAGAGAGAGAGAGAGAGAGAGAGGGAGAGAGAGAGAGGGGAAGAGAGAGAGAGAGAGAGAGGGGGAGAGAGAGAGGGAGAGAGGGGGAGAGAGAGGGAGAGAGAGAGGGGAAGAGAGAGAGAGAGAGAGAGAGGGGAGAGAGAGAGGGAGTGAGAGAGAGAGAGAGAGAGAGAGAGGGAGGGAGTGAGAGAGAGAGAGAGAGAGAGAGAGGGAGAGAGAGAGAGAGAGAGGGAGAGAGAGAGGGAAGAGAGAGAGAGAGAGAGAGAGAGAGAGAGAGAGGGAGAGAGAGAGAGAGAGAGGGAGAGAGAGAGGGGAAGAGAGAGAGAGAGAGAGAGAGAGGGGAGAGAGAGAGGGAGAGAGGGGGAGAGAGAGGGAGAGAGAGAGGGGAGAGAGAGAGAGAGAGAGAGAGAGAGAGAGAGAGAGAGAGAGAGAGAGAGAGGGGGAAAGAGAGGGGGAGAGAGAGGGGGAGAGCAGGGGGAGAGCAGGGGGAGAGAGAGGGAGAGAGAGGGGGAGAGAGAATGAGAATATGGAGGAGGGAGAAACCAGGAGGTGCGAGACAGAAAGAGAGAAATAGAGAAGGTTGAATGTCAGGTGGGAGAAGAAGGGCAGAAGAGAGGAGGTGAGGAAGGGGAACAAAAATAAATCCTTTCCTAAAGATCGCTTACTTTGAAACTAAACTTTCCTATAAAACTTACAGTTACAGCAACAATGAATGATAATGTGGTTAATGGTAAATGGGTTAGATAGATAAACAATGGATTTTCAGAGCTGGGACAAAAATTAGACTAGAAAATTCCTCCCATGATCATATTAATATTGAACTGAACTTTGTCTAATTCAATTCTCAGTAACGATACAAAGGAACAGCAGTGGCAGTATCCCACCACACACACACTTGCACTCGCACACACACTCGCACACACACCTCGTACGTGCCAGGCATGAATAGACGAGCAGTGAGTGAAAGAGGAGCAGCTGTATTCATCATCAGCAGCAGAATAACACACAGGTTCTTCACACTTCTTAAACACACAGAGAGCC
>NC_140385.1:5440000-5470000 GCF_054491055.1 Hypomesus nipponensis
TCCTACCAGGTAACCCATGTTCTTCTCCAGACCCTGTGCACACGTTTACATTTTTACAGTATCTACGTTTACATTTAGTCATTTAGCAGAAGCTCTTATCCAGAGCGACTTACAGAGAGTACAGGGACATTCCCCCCGAAGCAAGTAGGGTGAAGTATTATTTGGCATGGCGGGGAATCGATCCGGCAACCTTCTGATTGCTAGCCCGACTCCCTCACCACTCAGCCATCTGACTCCCTGTTATCTGCATTTGTGTAGCGTTCCTGTGCCCATGTCTGTGCCCGTGTGATGCTGCGTACCACCACGGTCTCTTCCCAGCGGCCCCTCTCCCCAGCCAGGCCAGACACCAGCTTGGCGGCTCGGTCCAGTTTGAGCTCCATGTCCTCAGACTTCCTCCTCAGCTCCTCCTTCTGGGCCAGCTTCTCATCATACTGCCTCTTCAGCAGGTCCAGCTTCTCCCCCACCTACACACACACACACACACACACACACAGGCAGACACACACACACGCACAAACACACATGTGCACACAGACACACCCATACACACAGAAAAGAGGTCAATTTCCGCAAGCAAAATTCAACAAAAGACAGAAGAAGCGAAATATTCATATATGCACACATCTCTTTCACTAACTCTTTCTCTCTCACATGACACACACACACACACACACAGAGTATCCCAGGCCCCCAGCTTCTCTATGCTAATGGAGCAGGGGGTCAGCGGGGTGAGGGTGTTCCCCTGTCTAGCACCTCTCTCAGCTTGGCCTGGGCCTCTGCCAGCGACGCCTGCTTCTCTGCCAGCTGAGACATGGCCCCATTCAGCCGGGCGCGCTTGGGCTCCACCACCCTGGAGATACGGCCGTAAACCTGGGAGACACACACACACACACACACACACTGAGAGAGATGCTGCTGGGTATAGGGGGGGGGGTGTGTCTTAAGAGTGAGTGTGTGTATGCACTGAGTCATACATTTACACACACACACACACACATACACACATACACACACAAGCACACAGGTGCAGATCCTTGTTCTGAGTGCATGACCACTGACTCATACACACTCCACGCACAAAGAGACTCACACACGGCTGTTTTCTCCTTTCTCAGACGCACAAACGGAACATTATTGAATTTCTGCTGCATTGACACAACTGCACAAGACAAACCTCTGAACTCTCAATGATGCCCTTTTTCCTGCGAATGTGCGCCTGAGAAAAGGAGAGACCTGATGTGTGTCTTTGTGCGTGGAGTGTGCGTACGTCACCGTGCACGCAGAGGAAGGATCCACCATAGAGCTTTTGTGTGTGTGTGAATGTGTGTGTATGAGTGCGTGTATGCACCTATGTATATGTGCCTATGTGCCTATGTGTGTGTGTGTAACCGGACAGGTTAAAAACGTTAGACCCTTGAATACACAACAATACCAACAATGTATTTATGAACACGGTTTTATTGGTATTAACAAAGTTTAAAACAGGAAACTGTCATCCTATAAAATACTAGCAGAGGAAATAACACAAGAAAACAACTCATCAATTCACAGTTAGAACAGGGTGGCCAGACTAGGCGCCGGCAGTGGAAATGGGTATTATCTGCAAACCTGTAAAGAGGGCTATAGTAATCTAACCGACCGTGTGGTAACCCTATAGTGGAAAACGTCAAGATGTGCAAAGTTTAAGCAGTGATCCCCACTGAGATCAGTCTGTGCAAAGCGTGTAAACAATGACACTGCAAACGTACGTGCAAAAACTGCAAACAATCTGGCACTATAATAGCATGTGCAATATGCAAACAGCTGGAGGCTAAATGAGCCAACAGGTAAGATCACCACCCAGTATGACAACACAGAGCCCCAGGTATGAAGATAATCGATATAAATATGGTGACACTGCGGGCAGCCAGTGGAAAGTCTAACCACAATTTAAAATACACAATTCCCTACTCTAACGGGGAACGGATTCGAAGGCCAATCACCGTTCGACAGTACTCACGGCCCAACCCACGGCCTAGCCAACCGAAGTCCAGGAGGAGGTTGAGGGACAGATGCGAGCCTGTCGGCCACGCCTACGAGGCACTGACGTTGTTCCCCCGTGCGTCAGCAGCCCAGCTCAGACTGGGGAAACAGGAAACTATAATCCACACCAACAATAGTTCGTCTCGGGGTAGTCGTCCACACTGCTGCTGGCGTCTGCTTCTTCTGTGTGCTGGGGAAGTGCAGGAGGTGTATAATTAAACGCAACCAAATGTAACGATCACGGTTGCAGTTGTTCTTACACACATAAAGTAATAGCGGGGCTACTTCCCTTTATGGCGTGGAGTTGAGTGCGTTGAACAATCTGATGGGGCTTGGAGGCACCGTGCTGACCGATCATCCAGGACTCGGGGAAGAGGGCGGCTGGCTCCGGATCTCGCCTCCGTGTGTGGAAACCGTTGTCGTCCGTAGTCGGGTGCGAGCCCTGAGAGGAGATCTTGGTTTGTTCTTATGCCTTTACCCAGCCAATCCCGTAGGTGGTCAAATCAGCCCGCCGATAAGGAACACCTGTAGAGAGATGTCACGCAAACACCGACACAGCAAACATACAGAACGATATCGGCTGTCCCGCCCCCAAACATGTGTTCAAATGAATGACATTTGCTCCCGTTACAATTCCCCCCCACATTAACAGTGGTCGTCCCGAGCACTACTGTCTGGTTCAATCCTCAGGGCGGTACCGTGCTGGAGGTTGACCCCGATTGTGGCGAGCTGGGTACCTTGGTGGGGTACCCGTTGCGTTTCCTTGATGGTGTGTAGGGGTTGGGCCATGATCTACAGGTACATTAAGAGGAACTACTAGATCGTATACAGGGGCTTCGGGGGCCGGGGCGACTGGAGCAATGGCAGGAGGTGGCGTTGCTGTGGAGGCCGTTGGCGCTGCGGCCGGTCTCAGCGGTGCGGCTGTGGGTTCCTGCTGCTGTTGTGGCATCAGTTGGTGGCGTGCCAGTGGGATGTATGGCCAAACCGGTTCTGGTTGCCAGGTGTCGTTTCTATGTGGGTTCGCAGGGGTGTGGTCGGTTGGTGGTGGATCACCAGGACAGGATCTCAAGTTGTTACGATGGATTGTTCGAATAGGACCATCTTTACCCTCTGGCCGTATAGCAAATACTGGCCGGTCCTGGTAAGGCTGGGAGACGACTACAAAGGGTAATGGGAGCCACTGAGGGGCCAATTTACCTTGAGCCCGACGGCGAAAATTTCTGATTAGCACCCTCTCTCCAGGTAGCAGCGGCAAGGTACGGGCATTGCGGTCATACCGTTTTTGGTTCCAGTTTACACGACGCTCCGCATTTCCCCGTACTGCGTCATAAGCTTGTAGAAGTGAGTGATAGTGCGTTCGGACCCACCCGTCTAGATCAGCTCTTTGTTGAGGTGGTGCGACTTCATGTAGCATGTCCACTGGAAGCCTGGCGTGGCGGCCAAACACGACGTAGTGTGGTGTCATCCCGGTGCTAGCGTGGGAGGAATTGTTGTATGCTTGCAGGAGGGCTGGAAGATGAACTGGCCACTGGGCCTGGTGCTTAACCTCGATTGTGCTCAACAGGGACAGAAGTGTGCGGTTAAGCCTTTCGCAGGCCCCGTTGCCCTGTGGGTGGTACGGGGTAGTATGTACCTTCCTGCAGCCATACATGGCACATAGTTGTTGCATTAGGGCCGACTCGAATGCTCCCCCTCGGTCGGTGAGGATCCGTTCTGGGCAGCCAAATGGGAGGATGAGAGCAGTCCACAGTGCCTTCACCGTTGTAGCAGCCGTCTGATCCTTCGTGGGCACGGCCAGTGCGTAGCGTGAAAACAGATCCGTGATGACCAAAATATATTGGTAAGGGTCCGCGGGCCTTCCGAGTGATAAAAAGTCCAGGGCCACAGTTTCAAATGGAAAGCTGGACGGAATGGGGCACAGGGGGGCTTTTGGTTGTTGCCCCCGCTTTCCTACCACACAGGTGGTACATTCGGTGGTCCATGCCCGGGCACTTGCACTCATTCCCACCCAAAAGAACCTCCTCCTAAGCAAGGACATCATCTTGTCGCCGTGAGCGTGACCTGCCGCTCTGTGGTATTCCTCCCATATCGATCGAGCTTGGCCCTCTGGGATGACAATTTGTCTTACTGGGGCCCCAGTGTCAGGTTCAGTGACGTGCCTCACCAAGGCTCCATCTTGAAGCTCCAGATGGTCCCACTCTTGAAGCAGGCGACGGAGTTGTGGGGACAAGGCCGAACGGTTACCGGTGACTGGAGGTTCTGCCTCTAGCCTCCAGGCCTGGAGGAGTCGTAGGTCTGGATCCTCTATTTGACGCGTCGCCCATAGGTTTGAGCCAGGGCAGGGTTCTACTGACGTCGTGCACGCTGTGGCCTGTGTGGTGGTGCTGGTGGCTTCTCCTGGAAGTCGCGACAAGACATCTGCGTTTCGGTTGGCCGTCCCTGGTCGGTAGCGTACTTCGTACGAGTAGTTGGCCAGTTGGGCCACCCATCGTTGTTCGGTTGCCCCCAGTCGTGCGGTCTGCAGGTGGACTAGCGGGTTGTTGTCTGTGAACACAGTGACTTGGGCCCCCCACAAGTAGTCTTTGAATTTGTCTGTAATTGCCCACTTCAAGGCCAAGAGCTCCAGCTTGAAGGAGCTGTAATTTTTGTCGTTGCGCTCAGCCGGAGCGAGGCTACGGCTTGCGTATGCTATGACCCGCTCTTTTCCATCCTGGACTTGGGACAGGACCGCTCCTAGGCCATCCAGGCTGGCGTCTGTGTACAGCTTGAAAGGCAATTGGAAGTCCGCAAAAGCCAGTATGGGGGCACTAAGAAGAGCCTGTTTCAGGTTGTCAAAAGCAACTTGGCAGTCAGCTGTCCACTGGATTGGGGCAGAAGGTCTATTAGCCTGGCCCTGTAGGAGCTGGTGAAGTGGAGCGGCGACTTTGGAGAAAGCAGGGATAAATCGCCTGTAGTACCCCGCGAAGCCTAAAAATGACCTCACTTGCTTGACGGTCGTGGGCGCAGCCCAATCGCGGACAATGGCCGTCTTGTCTGGGTCGGTTGCCACACCCTGACTGCTAACCACATGCCCCAGGTAGACCACTTGCTTCTGGAACAGATGACACTTACGGGGTTGTAGTTTCAGGCCATGTTCTTGAAGGCGGGTAAATACCTGTTCCAGGTGTTGTAAGTGGGTGGGGAAGTCGGGCGAATAGACTATGACGTCATCGAGATAAATCAAGAGGTGATCGTACACTTGTGAGCCGAGGCAACGTTGCATTAATCTCTGAAACGTAGCTGGCGCATTGCAGAGTCCAAAAGGCATACGTTCAAAGTGGTAGAGGCCAAAGGGTGTAGTGAACGCAGTCTTCTCCTGGTCCTCTGGTGCGACATCCACTTGCCAGTATCCGCTCGCCAAGTCGAGCGTGGAGTACCATTTGGCTTGGGTTAGGCTCGTGAGGGACTCCTCAATGCGCGGCAGGGGAAAGGAGTCTTTGTGAGTCACGGAATTAAGCTTGCGGTAATCCACACAGAATCTCCACGACCCGTCTTTCTTTTTTGCCAGGACCACTGGAGCTGCCCACGGACTCGAACTTTCTTTCACCACCCCACTGTCAAGCATGCCCTGCAATAAGGCCCTCAACTCTGGGTAGAGGTTTGGAGCGACAGGGCGGTAGCGTTCTCTTATTGGGGGTGCTGTGCCAGTGGGTATCTGGTGGGTGACCACTGAGGTCCTTCCAAAATCTTCATCGTGTGCAGCGAATATGTGTGACCACTTCTGCAGGAGGGCCTTCAGTTGTGCTTGTTGATAGTCATTCAATTCCTCCCCACGTAGTGCCAGTGCCGGGTGCTCCTCGGTTGAAGTCTGCCCTACGTGCTGTACATCGACCTCAACTATCTGGGGACCAGTATTGCGCAGCACCAACTTCGACCGCCCTTGTACATCTCTGGGGTCAATCTGGGTCACTGTAGCCAGGGGGCGTCGTTGAGGTAGTTCCAGCGGGAAAGGATTAGGGTTGCAGATGCGCAGGGGGACCCTCCCACCACGGGTCCAGCTCAAAGATCTGGCCACTCTCCATTCGTGCCCATGGTCTTCTAGGTCTTCAACCAGGACCAGGCAATCCTGTAGGCCAGCTGCTTGTGGAACTTGGGCCCAGATAATAGTCTCTGTGGTAGGAGGTAACCTCACTGGGGACTGCCGCTGGAGTCTAGCCACCCCTTGTAGCTCCATCTGGCCCATCGACGTATCCGCTTTCTGGCAAGCGGCAAAAGCTGCATCCCAAGCCTTCTCTGCATGAGGAGAGAACACAGATTTAAATGCCGTCACTCCTGGGTGCCCCCTACGGAATACCTCTGTCCAACAATCCGCCACCACATTCATTCCAAGGAGGCCATATTCTGTGTTTATACAATCATCCCTCACAATAACCACACCCTTTTTCTTAATGTCTATTCCCCCAATACTAAAATCCAAGACAGCATAACCCACATAAGGAATACGAAGACCATTGGCCGCTTTCAAGGTTAGCCATGGTATACCACTGGGATCTTGTATGCACTCCCCCCCAAAATAGTGCTGGAACAGTGTTTGGCTGAACATGGTGACTTGGGAGCCAGTGTCAAGTATAAATGGAACCCGTTGCCCTTGAACAAACACTTCCACTTCAGGGCATTTGCCCACCATTGAGGGCCTTTGTGGGGGTACGATCTGGGGCCCCTCCCGGTTCACTCGCCCTGCTGTGACCGGGGATACCGAAAACCCGGCTGGTGCGGCCGTCGCCGTGGGCAAAACCTCTGAATATGCCCAGCCTCCCCGCAGTCGCGGCAAATGGCTCTCCCTTGGCCATCCCATTGGTAAGACGTATTATCCGGGGGGGCAGACCCTAGCCGCTGTCGTCTCGGGTCATGTCCTTGACGCCAAGCCTGTTGGGGGTTTGCACCCATGGCCGGCAGTGCTGTAGCACCGGTGGCTGGTATGATGTTTAAACGCCCTTGCAGCTGTTCGACGATGGATTTACTTAGGAGGCTCACCTGTTCTGTCAACTCTTGACGCAATTCGGCTCGGAGGGCTTCCTTCATTTGCTGCCAATCAGAGGTGACCGTTGAGGGCCTCTTGGATGTTGTGGCAACAGTTGGGCAAACTTGGGCTTCTTCAGTGTGGCCCAGTTCACGCTCCAATGCTTTTGCCTCTGCACAGACCTGGACAAATGTAAGCGTTGTGACCCTTCTGAGCTGTCTTTGCAGTTCTTGTTTGGCTAATCCCTGCCTCAGGCCCATGGAAAACTGGGTGCGCAGCAGTTCGTCATCCGAGCCCGCATCCTGGGGGTCTCTTGCTCTCCACCTGTGATGCAGCTCCCGCAGCCGAAGAGTGAACGTGCCCACATCCTCTCCAGGTTCTTGTTTACAGTTAAAGAACTGTACTCGCAGCAGGGCTACTGGTTGCTGGCCCCCATACAGCCTCGCCAGGGCGTCCAGAATCTTTACATCCGTATTTCGATCAGCCTCTGCCAACAGCGCCACCTCCCTTTTTGCATTCCCTTCCAATACGCTCAACAAAAAGTCTACCCGCTGTTCGTCATTTAGCCCCTGGGCCCGAATAAAAGCCTCAATTTGGGTTCGCCAATCTAGAAATTTGGATGGTTCTCCTTCCCCGCTATACTTTGGCACCCATGGCCCACTCATGAACCATGGCATCATTGTGGGCACTACTTGGGGTTGTGCCCCCGCTACCACTGGCTGCCCGCCATTATTCATATTGCTGTGTACGTCAAGGGTCCTGCCGACTACGCCAAATTTGTAACCGGACAGGTTAAAAACGTTAGACCCTTGAATACACAACAATACCAACAATGTATTTATGAACACGGTTTTATTGGTATTAACAAAGTTTAAAACAGGAAACTGTCATCCTATAAAATACTAGCAGAGGAAATAACACAAGAAAACAACTCATCAATTCACAGTTAGAACAGGGTGGCCAGACTAGGCGCCGGCAGTGGAAATGGGTATTATCTGCAAACCTGTAAAGAGGGCTATAGTAATCTAACCGACCGTGTGGTAACCCTATAGTGGAAAACGTCAAGATGTGCAAAGTTTAAGCAGTGATCCCCACTGAGATCAGTCTGTGCAAAGCGTGTAAACAATGACACTGCAAACGTACGTGCAAAAACTGCAAACAATCTGGCACTATAATAGCATGTGCAATATGCAAACAGCTGGAGGCTAAATGAGCCAACAGGTAAGATCACCACCCAGTATGACAACACAGAGCCCCAGGTATGAAGATAATCGATATAAATATGGTGACACTGCGGGCAGCCAGTGGAAAGTCTAACCACAATTTAAAATACACAATTCCCTACTCTAACGGGGAACGGATTCGAAGGCCAATCACCGTTCGACAGTACTCACGGCCCAACCCACGGCCTAGCCAACCGAAGTCCAGGAGGAGGTTGAGGGACAGATGCGAGCCTGTCGGCCACGCCTACGAGGCACTGACGTTGTTCCCCCGTGCGTCAGCAGCCCAGCTCAGACTGGGGAAACAGGAAACTATAATCCACACCAACAATAGTTCGTCTCGGGGTAGTCGTCCACACTGCTGCTGGCGTCTGCTTCTTCTGTGTGCTGGGGAAGTGCAGGAGGTGTATAATTAAACGCAACCAAATGTAACGATCACGGTTGCAGTTGTTCTTACACACATAAAGTAATAGCGGGGCTACTTCCCTTTATGGCGTGGAGTTGAGTGCGTTGAACAATCTGATGGGGCTTGGAGGCACCGTGCTGACCGATCATCCAGGACTCGGGGAAGAGGGCGGCTGGCTCCGGATCTCGCCTCCGTGTGTGGAAACCGTTGTCGTCCGTAGTCGGGTGCGAGCCCTGAGAGGAGATCTTGGTTTGTTCTTATGCCTTTACCCAGCCAATCCCGTAGGTGGTCAAATCAGCCCGCCGATAAGGAACACCTGTAGAGAGATGTCACGCAAACACCGACACAGCAAACATACAGAACGATATCGGCTGTCCCGCCCCCAAACATGTGTTCAAATGAATGACATTTGCTCCCGTTACATGTGTGTCTCACCTCCATGGCCCTGACCCACATGCAGAGGGATTTGGCAGCCCCGGAGACCCTGCCGATGATCTCAGGCTGGAAGTCTGGCTGGGTGCAGTACTGCCCTATCTTCTTCAGGACGCGGTCCGAGATGTTGTCCTTGTCAAAGTGGACCAACTGCTTGATGAAGTTAGACTCGCCTGCCAACAGGAAAGGACTGCTTATTCAGCATCTCTCCCTCACTCCTTCACTCTCCTTTATCTAGTTATCTCTCAGGGCTCCTTTGGAATATCTTCTTTCCTGTCAATTTCTCAGGTTTATTTGCTTCTCCTTCCTCCTACACCAGCCAACTTTTTTTATTTGCTCCATACTCTGTTCTGTTTTTGTTGACCAATTCTCCCTCCCTCCCTCCCTCCCTCCCTCCCTCCCTCCCTCCCTCCCTCCCTCCCTCCCTCCCTCCCTCCCTCCCTCCCTCCCTCCCTCCCTCCCTCCCTCCCTCCCTCCCTCCCTCCCTCCCTCCCTCCCTCCCTCCCTCCCTCCCTCCCTCCCTCCCTCCCTCACCCAGCTGTCTCTTGGCCTCGGCCCAGGTGGGCTCGTTTCCTCGGAGGATCATGACAGCCTGCATGACCGTCTCCACCAGGGCTGGGGGCCGCCCATACGACTTGATCTCAGTCATGTCCTTCTTATTCAGGGACTCCAGAGCCTGTGTGTGTGTGGGGTGGGGGATACACAGGGGCTCAACCAGGGTCATCCAAATCAAATCAAATCAAATCAAATCAAATTTATTTGTATAGCCCTTTTTACACGCAAGCATGTCACAGAGGGCTTCACATACGCCCATAGAACTGCCCCTCAACCAACCTAAACCCTCCACACAGCCTCCACATCTGTGAGTCCGCATACACACACACACTCACAAACCCATTTGGAGTTGTACACACACACACACCTTCATAGCCTCCTCCAGAGCAGGCAGGGCTTCGTCCAGGTCTCTCTGAGCGTTCTCGGCCAGTGCCTTGCACTTGATCTCCTCCGCCCCGATCTTCTCACTGTGGGCACTCACAGCCTGCAGGACACACACACACAGATAACACATCAACCAACCACACATGCTCACACACACACATCCAGAATGAACAGTAAACACATCAACCAATGACACACGCCCACGTTTTTCTATCCCCAAACATTCCTTCCCATTGATCATACAGGCCTAACCTTGTGAAATGTCCTTCTAAAACCTCCTGACAAAGCATGGGCAGTTATGGGGCCCAGCAGAAGAGCTCCACAAGGTCAAGCTTTTCATACTTTACTATACTTGTGAGGACATTTGGTCCCCACGAGGGTAGTTACACACAGACACACACACACCTTCTGCTGCTCGTCGGCCTCTCTCTTCTGCTGCACGATGATGACCAGGTATTCCTCACACTGCTTCTGGAACTCGGCCACCTGCTTCTTGGCCTCCTCCAGCTCCACAGACATGGCCTCCACCTTGACGCGCGTGTCGTCGATCTTGAACAGGCCGTTACGCAGCTTGGAGACCTGCTCCCCCAGCTCCTCACGCTTCTCCCCCAGGAGCCTGGAACACACACACACACACACAAAACAAACACACACACACAAAACAAAACAAACACATACACACACGCATGCAAAATAAACAAACACATACGCCCACGCACACAAAACAAACATTCATACACACACAAAAAAACAACGGCAAATATGCACACACATGAAACAAAGACATACACACACACACACAAAGACGCACACACATTCACAGAGAGAAGGAGGGTCAGAGTGATTGAATTACAGGCCGACAGCAAGACAAGCAGCTTGTACAACTCAGGCAGACAGAGTGAAGGATGGATCACCGCCAGAGACAGAAAGGTCAGGGGTCACAACGAATACACAGCAGATAGGAGACTGACAGAGGGCGAAGTGTGTGTGTGTGTGAGCGCTCCTTACTTCTTGTACCCAGACACCAGCTCCAGGTAGTTGGTGGGGGTGACATAGTTGTGTCTCTTGAGCTCCAGTTTCATCTTGTGGGAGAACAGGGCCACTGACTGGTGCATGGTCACAAACACACTGGCCACTCTGGTCTGGATCTGACATGATGTAGAGAGGACGTTATCACAGCACTATCAGAACAACCTTCCATCAACTTAGCCCCACTGTTCTACCACAGCTGCTTTATGTGCTCCATCCTTCCTGCTCTGGAGTACTTATCCACCTGGCATCTCCCTCCCTCCCTCCCTCCCTCCCTCCCTCCCTCCCTCCCTCCCTCCCTCCCTCCCTCCCTCCCTCCCTCCCTCCCTCCCTCCCTCCCTCCCTCCCTCCCTCCCTCCCTCCCTCCCTCCCTCCCTCCCTCCCTCCCTCCCTCCCTCCCTCCCTCCCTCCCTCCCTCCCTCCCTCCCTCCCTCCCTCCCTCGACAGACACAACTTAAGTGCAACAGTAATTCACACAACGTTATCATCAGCTTGATAAGATGTCATCACGACCATACAGCATGTTGTAGTGTATTATCCCAGCATCATGGCAGATCTACATCCTCCTAAACACAGACGGTAACAGCCATCACAGTACGGCTTGCAAAAAAAGGAAAAAAGAAAGAAGGAGAGAAGATGGAGCTGACGTGGAGCATGGAGCGAGAAATAGGTGGAGGGTCTTAATGGAATAAAGCAGGACTGCTGTTCAGGAGGAGAGGAAATGAGCAAGCTCAGGTTAATATAACACCCAACTATCTTTATAACACCCCCCTCTCTCTCCTTTTCTCTCTTCTCTCTCTCTCTCTCTCTCTCTCTCTCTGTCTCTCTCTCTCTCTCTCTCTCTCTCTGTCTCTCTCCTTCTCCCTCTCCCTCTCTCTCCCTCCCCCCTCTCCCCCCCCTCTCTCTCTCTTTCTCTCTCACTCTCTCCCTCTCTCCCCCTCTCTCTCCTTCTCATTCTCTCTCCTCTCCTACTGCACATGGAGAGAAACAGAGTTTGTTTTTCATGAGGCTGTTAAAGGCTGCTCGTGGGGTGTGGGGGTGGGGGCCTGAGTTCTCTCCGTTAGACTGGAGGCAGACCCTTCAACTGTATGGAACGAGGGTCACATGCATCGACAAGGCCATGAATCTTTGTGTGTGTGTTGTAGTGGGTGAGTCGTGATGTTGGTGAAGCATTCACACCTGAATGTCACTGATGGAGAACTGTTTGTGTGTACTGTATATGTACGTGTGCTTGGTTTGTGTTAATTTTTAGGAGTAGGTTATGTACCTGGGTGTGTGAGACTTGAGTGATTCATGCAGGGGTGTGTGTGTGTGACTTACCCCTTCCACAGCGCCCAGAGCCATGCCGTCCAAATACCTCTCAGCCACCTCCAGCAGGGCGTCTCTGGGCCACTCAGAGAACCAGTCGATGGTGGTGCAGTTGACCAGCGCCGGATACTGGCGGATATAGTTCCTGGAAGACACATAATCACACACACACACGCCGATCAATCTTTGTCAATGCAATGACATTCAAATCAATAGGATTCCTATTAGTGTCTATCCGTCAATAGGCCTGCTCTCATTTCCTGTCAGTATCAGTGCGGTTCATTCCGGGGACGGAGCCGTGGTCTCTGCTGCTGCCAGGAGAGCCCAGCGCAGGAGAGGTCAGCCTCCAGGGCTTCACACCACGGCTGCTGCTTGAGGAATGACCCAGCAGTTTGCTCTGTGTGGCCCCGCCGAGCTCCAGTCTGCAAGGGCTAGCCTGGCTAATTGCTCTCTTGTGGTGAGCCCCTGGCCAAGTGCAGTGGGAGAGGGGTGGTGGGGCGGGGACGGCAGGGTGGGGGCAGGGTGGGTAAAGGGAGTGGGGGCAGGGTGGGCAGGGTGTGTAGAGGAGGGGCAGTGTGGGCAGAGGAGGGGCAGGGTGGGTAGAGGAGGGGCAGGGTGGGTAGAGGAGGGGCAGAGTGGGTAGAGGAGGGGCAGTGTGGGTAGAAGAGGGGCAGGGTGGGTAGAGGAGGGGCAGGGTGGGTAGAGGAGGGGCAGGGTGGGTAGAGGAGGGGCAGTGTGGGTAGAGGAGGGGCAGGGTGGGTAGAGGAGGGGCAGGGTGGGCAGAGGAGGGGCAGTGTGGGTAGAGGAGGGGCAGGGTGGGTAGAGGAGGGGCAGGGTGGGTAGAGGAGGGGCAGTGTGGGTAGAGGAGGGGCAGTGTGGGTAGAGGAGGGGCAGTGTGGGTAGAGGAGGGGCAGGGTGGGTAGAGGAGGGGCAGGGTGGGTAGAGGAGGGGCAGAGTACCTGCTGGTTGGGGAGTGTGCCGCCAGGCAGCCAGAGACATGCTGATTAGCTCTGGGTAATGGTGCCTGCAGGCCCAATTAGCTGCATTATGTGTGACCACTGCCCCATCCCAGTCATTAGAGAGTGACTGAGAGAGAGAGAGAGAGTGTGTGTGCTAGTGTGACTGTGCGTGTCTTTACGGGATTGTCTATGGCCGTGTGTGTGTGTGCCTAAGCATAAGTGTGTGTGTGCGTCTTCTCCTTCCTCAGCAGAGTGTGTGACCCTGTCGTGGTCGTCCCCACCCCGTCATTTCCAATTCCTGCCAGCCTCAGGTCGTCCGTCTCAGCCTCGGCCCCCCTCACCACACCTCATTTGCCAGACACGGGACGCCAATCAGCCAATAACAAGCTGTCTGACGCTGACACGGCTCTCCGTCCCCCCACGCTCCGTCTGCGGAGAAGGAGGTGAGGGGCGGGGGGAGGACGGTCAGAGAAGGGGGAGGAAGGAAAGAGAGGAGACAGAGGGAGAACAGGGGGGAGGAGGGAGGGAGGGAGGATGGAGGGAGGATGGAGGGAGGGTGGAGGGAGGGTGGAGGGAGGGAGGGAGGGAGGGAGGAGGGAGGGTGGAGGAGGCAGTGGTCCACAGAGGGATGCTGCTGCTGATGAGAGGGACTGTGATAATGAGAGCAGGCTGGCTGTGACTGGAGATGACACCTTGACTGGGTGTTAACGTGTTGTTGTGTAACGACACAGCTTGATCACACCACCAGATGAGGGGGGGGAAGGTGTGATGGAGAAAAAAAGACAGAAAGAGAGGTAAGCTCCTTTTATGTAGCCTGTTCCAAGGCCCAAATGTTAAGCCTTTATGCTGCCTCACAGTCCTGTATAAAATGTACAAATAAGGAATGGGGGGGGGGGGGGGGGGGGGGGTCATTGTTGTTCCGGTAAGCCGGCAGCAGAGGTGGTCACAGGTACCTGAAGGGGTCTCCCACAGGGCTCATACAGAGCACTATGTGCAGGTTGTTCCTGACTCTGTCAATCAGGTAGTTGAACATGGATTCTGGGGTCTCCATGACGCTGTCCTTCCTGGCTGAGTCCGACAGGGCACTGCACACCTGGGGGGGAGGGGAGGGGGCACACTCACTGGTGTTAATACTGACTACCACACACACACGCGCGCTCACGACCCCTCTGGCTTACGATATGCTACCAACACATCTGTAGAACACTCCACAAACGCACCTCGTCAAATTCGTCCTGCTTGTAGAGGTTGGGCACCTCCCCGGAGCTCAGCACGTTGTTGATGTCCTCCAGGAAGGACTCGTCCACGATCTGGGTGTCGTTGAACAGGAACACGGTGGGCTTGTTGTCCACGCCCGTCATGCGGTACAGGTTCTTGATGTCTAGGAAGAAAGCAACTCTGTGAGGGAGAGCAGGTGAGCAGGTGAGGGGGAGAGCAGGCGAGGGGGAGAGCAGGCGAGGGGGAGAGCAGGTGAGCAGGCGAGGGGAGAGCAGGCGAGGGGGAGAGCAGGCGAGGGGGAGAGCAGGTGAGGGGGAGAGCAGGTAAGGGGGAGAGCAGGTGAGGGGGAGAGCAGGCGAGGGGGAGAGCAGGCGAGGGGGAGAGCAGGTGAGGGGGAGAGCAGGTGAGGGGGAGAGCAGGCGAGCAGGCGAGGGGGAGAGCAGGTGAGGGGGAGAGCAGGTAAGGGGGAGAGCAGGTGAGGGGGAGAGCAGGCGAGGGGGAGAGCAGGCGAGGGGGAGAGCAGGTGAGGGGGAGAGCAGGTGAGGGGGAGAGCAGGCGAGCAGGCGAGGGGGAGAGCAGGTGAGGGGGAGAGCAGGTGAGGGGGAGAGCAGGTAAGGGGGAGAGCAGGTGAGGGGGAGAGCAGGTGAGGGGGAGAGCAGGTGAGGGGGAGAGCAGGCGAGGGGGAGAGCAGGTGAGGGGGAGAGCAGGCGAGGGGGAGAGCAGGGGGGCCGACGCTGTGGGGCCACGGTTTTCTCATTACGCTCCGACGAGCCCGCCTCGCAAATTGCCGTATGCATGCGGCTAACCTATACATCTGGGTTAAGTGTCAATTTGTTGGTTGTGAGGGTGGGGGGGGGGGGGGAGAACGGTGTGGCGTTGCCTGGGCGACTTGCAAAACAAAAATAAGTACGATAGAGAGGCAAACAACTGTGGCAAATTGCGTCTGAAATAAAGAGGTCTTTCAGAGAGCCCCAGAACATAAGGGCGACAGTCAGAGCCAATTAATATTAAATGCTTGGAAAGCCAGCGCAACGTAATTCAGAGCAATTATGTGAAAAACAAATGTCTGGCAGTTGGCACATCCCCCCCAAACAGGCCAAATTAATTCTCACTTGTAGAAAAAACTAAGGGGGAGAGAGAGAAAGAGAGTGAGAGAGAGATTAAGAGAATCAGAGAGACCAAAATAACCTGTTTGGAAATGCGGATTCTTAAACACAGTTTTACTCTGTCAGAAAGTCGATTTGTGTTTGTTGATGTGAAAACCGAAGGGACAACAGCATTTACTTTAATGTCTTTTGGGCTCCTGTGTGACCTGTGGGTAGTGGAAGTGGAGGGTTGGAGGCAGGGATGGAAGAGAGGAGGAGAAGGAGGAGGTGGAGAGGGAACAGAAGAGGAGGAGAGGGAGAGGAGGAACAGAGGAGGAGAAGGAGGAGAGGGAACAGAGGAGGAGAAGGAGGAGAGGGAACAGAGGAGGAGAAGGAGGAGAGGGAACAGAGGAGGAGAAGGAGGAGAAGGAGGAGAGGGAACAGAGGAGGAGAAGGAGGAGAGGGAACAGAGGAGGAGGAGAGGGAGGGGAGGAAGTGGAGATGGAACAGAGGAGGAGAAGGTGGAGAGGGAACAGAGGAGGAGAAGAGAGGAACGTGGAGACGGAACAGAGGAGGAGAAGAGAGGAACGTGGAGATGGAACAGAAAAGGAGGAGGCTGTGTTACCGTCTCTGAACTCCTGCTTGCGGTACTGCTTGGTGACCTCCACCTGGAAGGTGAGGTATTCACACATGTAGGAGGCCATCCTGGCCAGACTCTGTCTGCCGGAGCCTCCGATGCCCACCAGCAGCATGTTGCCCCGGGGCTGGCTGATCACACGCACCACACGCGTGACTGGAGGACCACACACACACGGAAATGAACACTCAAACACACAAACACGTACATACACAATAAACACAAAGAAACACACGTGCACGGAAATATACACACACAGAAACACACACGCGAATGAACGCTCAAGCACACAAACACACACACACACACACAGAAACACACACACAGGAGCACGCACACACGTACAGAAGAATACACACATACGTGCGCAGAAAAACAACCAGAAAAACCACACACACACACACAGCGTAAGACCAGTGTGATCCCCACAGATGCGTTGAGCAACAGTGGTGTATGGATGGTAGGTGGTAGTGACGAGGCTAGGTCCAGCAGGGCTGGAGAGTGGACAGTGGGAGGTACCCGCTGATGAAGCTATCCCAGCTCCCAGCTGGGGGATCAGAGCCTCTCTCTGGAAGTCCAATACCACACCAGAGATCAGGGGAACATCTACCACTGGGGGTGCTGCTGACTGCTTTATGCCGGGAAGGGGATTCAGTCTGGCTGTGTGTGGTCATGTGTGTGGCTGTGTGGTTGTATGTGTAGTATGTTTGTGGTGTGTGTGTGTGGTGTTCTGTATGTGTGGTGTGTGTGTGGTGTGTGTGGTGCCACTGACTGTGTTGGATGGCGTCTCTGAACAGCACCAGGCTCATGGGCACCACCCCGGGGGTCAGGTTGTAGTCCTCCAGCTGGGTCTCAATGAAGCTCTTCAGGGTCCTGAAGTCCAACAGGTCCTCGTACACACGGGGCTCCTTCAGGAAGTCACCTGACAGGGCGAGGGAGGGAGGGAGGGAGGGAGGGAGGGAGGGAGGGAGGGAGGGAGGGAGGGAGGGAAGGAAAGAAGGAAAGAAGGAAAGAAGGAAAGAAGGAAAGAAGGAAAGAAGGAAAGAAGGAAAGAAGGAAAGAAGGAAAGAAGGAAAGAAGGAGGAGGGAGGTGGGCATATCACTCCTGGGACTATACCAGTTGAATCGGACACAGTCAGCTAATTGTAATCAATCCACTCTTTATCTACCTATGAAGAATGTGTGTGTTTGTGATTAAGAGAGAGTACCAAAGATAGGCGGTTGTTTGTTGGGGCAGATGCTGTGGAAAGTGAGGTCAAACAGAGAGCCCAGTTTCTCTGAAATCAGGCTCACGAACGCCTCCAAGTCACTCTGGTCCACCAGGCGATCAGAAAACACCCTGGATACGAACACACACACACACACACATTAGCAGAGTGGGCTGCTACCCAGCCCAGACTGTGCTGAATGGCGTGAGGGTGGGACGGTACCTGAAGCACTCGTGGATCCACAGTCTGGTGATGCTGTGCTTGGTGTCATGGAAGTCTCTGTGAGCCCTCAGTAAGCCCTGGAACACCTGGACACACAGGACGGAACACTTGACACACAGGACGGAACACTGGACACACAGGACGGAACACTTGACACACAGGACGGAACACTGGACACAGGACGGAACACTGGACACAGGACGGAACACTGGACACACAGGACGGAACACTGGACACAGGACGGAACACTGGACACACAGGACGGAACACTGGACACAGGACGGAACACTGGACACAGGACGGAACACTTGACACACAGGACGGAACACTGGACACAGGACGGAACACTGGACACAGGACGGAACACTGGACACACACACACCTAATCCTCGTCTGACGCCAAGTGTGTGTGTGTGTACTGTAGCTTAAGCCAGAGTGGAGCGAAACCCCAGCAATGACAGCGTAGGTAAATGTGTGTGTGTGTGTGAGTCGTGCCTTGGAGATGTCCCTGAGGTTGAACAGGTAGTGGATCTTGGCGGGGGTGGGCAGGAAGCGCGTGGTGATGGCGTAGTAGAGCTCCAGGGTGGCCTGGGTCAGGACGCCTCCGATGGGCTTCACCTCCTCCTCAAACTCCTGCAGCTTCTGGTTGATCATGGTGCCATAGATACGCCTGATCTGGGACTCCTGGAGGGGGGAGGAGGGAGGGAGGGAGTAATAAAATCCACAGGGGAATGAGGGAAAGAAGGAACTGAATAAGAGGAATGAGACACTCAGATTCACACTCAGATTCATCTCTCACATGTTTAAGATGGACAGGAAATTAGTTTTTTTTTTATCCCTTAGATGGTAAACTAGATGGTTTTAGTTTTGAATGGGTGGGGAGGATTCTCTGCAGTCCTATCAGCCTGTTAATGCAAACGTACATACCGTGGATGAAATGTGGAGGAAAGGGTGGCAGAAATAAGAGAGCAGAAGAGAAAGGAAGGTGGGGGGGGCAGGGGGGGTTGAAAGGGGACAAGTGGCCGAGCGGACCAGACGGGTTGAAAGAGAATGAAGAGCAGAGATGAAAGGCTCCCGAGGAAATAGACAGGGTGATGATGATTGAAAAGATAGATGAGAGTTGGGAGAGAGGGAGAGTTAGAGAGAGAGAGAGAGAGAGAGAGAGAGAGAGAGAGAGAGAGAGAGAGAGAGAGAGAGAGGAGGGAGGGAGGGCGGGAGAGGTACGAAACCAGACAGCCTGGATGGAGGGAGAGAGAGCGCAGAGAGAGGGAGAGAGAGCGCACATAAAGGGAGAGAGAGAGGGAGAGAGAGCGCAGAGAGGGAGAGAGATAGAGTGCACATAGAGGGGGGAAAAATAGAGAAAGGTAAAGAGGCTGACAGAAAAATGAAAGGAAGGAAACATTGATGAGAAGCCTCTCAGTCGATCAGCCTTTTTGGGGCTGAATGAATGAGCCTGAGAGTCGTATATAGAGGTTGTTATCAGTCTAATCATCATCATCATCATCGTCGTCATCATCAGGATAATAAGAGTAATTCATGGACAGGATGGAGACTACCGCAGGATAAAATGTCAGATGGGAAAGAAGGCCATTATCGGAGCCGCACTGCAGAGAGACAGAACCTACTTACTGAAACAGAGGGAGCGAGAGGGGAAAAGGAGAAACAATTTGTGGATGGGGGGGGGGGGGGGGGGGGGGGGGGGGTCAATAGAGAGGAAGGAAAGTAGGAAAGGATGGTAGGCCGGGGGACGGAGGAGGCAGAAATAGAACAAAGAAAGGGGATGGTATGAAAGAGGTAGAGGAAAGGCGGAGGTAGGGATGAACAGAAAAGGAAGAGGAGAGGGAGGAGAGGGAGACGTAGATAGAGACAGAACAGTAGAGGAGGAGGAGAGGGGGATGTAGATAGAGACAGAACAGTAGAGGAGGAGGAGAGGGGGATGTAGATAGAGACAGAACAGTAGAGGAGGAGGAGAGGGGGATGTAGATAGAGACAGAACAGTAGAGGAGGAGGAGAGGGGGATGTAGATAGAGACAGAACAGTAGAGGAGGAGGAGAGGGGGATGTAGATAGAGACAGAACAGTAGAGGAGGAGGAGAGGGGGATGTAGATAGAGACAGAACAGTAGAGGAGGAGGAGAGGGGGATGTAGATAGAGACAGAACAGTAGAGGAGGAGGAGAGGGGGATGTAGATAGAGACAGAACAGTAGAGGAGGAGGAGAGGGGGATGTAGATAGAGACAGAACAGTAGAGGGGGAGGAGAGGGGGATGTAGATAGAGACAGAACAGTAGAGGAGGAGGAGAGGGGGATGTAGATAGAGACAGAACAGTAGAGGAGGAGGAGAGGGGGATGTAGATAGAGACAGAACAGTAGAGGAGGAGGAGAGGGGGATGTAGATAGAGACAGAACAGTAGAGGAGGAGGAGAGGGGGATGTAGATAGAGACAGAACAGTAGAGGAGGAGGAGAGGGGGATGTAGATAGAGACAGAACAGTAGAGGAGGAGGAGAGGGGGATGTAGATAGAGACAGAACAGTAGAGGAGGAGGAGAGGGGGATGTAGATAGAGACAGAACAGTAGAGGAGGAGGAGAGGGGGATGTAGATAGAGACAGAACAGTAGAGGAGGAGGAGGTAGCAGCAGGTCTTCAGCTGACTCACAGCAGGGAAGGTCATGTTGATGAGGTTGAAGCGACTCTGCAGGCGACCAGAGATGTGGGTCCTCCCTCCACCAGGGGGCCCCATTGATGCCAACAGAAACATGTCCTACTCTCACACACGCACACACACACACACACACACACAGCAGGGGAAAGTAATTGAATTCAACTTTGTAGCACAAACACAAACACACACTGAGACATTTTACTGAAATAGAAACGCCTTGAGCCGTAGAATAAGAGAGAGGACGTGAGGAGGGAGGTAACAGACAATTAGTCTTGATAATGGCTTATGGGGCCACACACACACACATTCCCCTTCCTCTACCTGTAGAGTAAGCCCTCTCCTCTCACCTTGACACACTTGAGGGTCTGTTTCTGGCGGTCGTACCAGAAGCCGTAGTCGATCCAGAGGCGCAGGAGTTCCAGGGGGGGCTGGGAGCCAAAGTTGTCGAGCGCCGGCATGTTCAGGTCGTCCAGGAAGGTCAGCATGCGCTTCCCCCCCACCGGCACGTACACACCCTTGGTCCTCTTCTCCACGCGGCTCTCGATGATGGCCTGCACGTTGTTGGAGGTGGTCTGGAGAAGGGGGTGGTGGGGGGCGGGGCGGGTAGGAAAGTAAAGTTCCGGAGGTGTGTGCGCAGCACAAACAGGTGTGTGTGTGTGTGTTGGTGTCTAAAATGGAGTCAGAGAAAGTGAAAGACAAATTGAAAGCTGCAGAGAGAGAAAGTAGGTGAGAGAGGGAAAGAACGGGGGGGGGGGGGGGGCGAGGGATATGCCGGAGAAAAAATAGAATGTGGAGGAATTGGGCTAAGGAAACGAGGAGAATGAACTACAGAAAGAGAGGAGTTAGACAGAGGAGTCACGAGAGAGAGAGAGAGAGAGAGAGAGAGAAGACAGATAGCCAGACAGAGAGGGGAAAGTTTGCCATGCAGAGCTGGGGACAGAGATGGAGAGATGAGTTGGAGGAGAGCTAGATAGATGGAGTGGAGGGGTGCGGGGAGAAAAATGGTGCAAGCCCATTGGCTAGGCCGGGCCTGTAATGGAGACGAATGTGGACGAGGTCCGGCCTTGATGGATGATTACTGCGACACAGGTGATCAGGGCTTTCATCATCCCTGATGACCGTAATGGCTGCTCATCAGAGGCTGCTGAGGTGACTCAGCTAATTGCGGCGTCGTGGAGTGCATGGCTGCTGCTGCTGATGATGATGGTGGTGATGATGGTGGTGGTGATGATGGTGATGGTGGTGATGATGGTGGTGGTGATGATGATGGTGGTGATGATGGTGGTGGTGATGATGATGGTTGTGGTGGTGATGATGGTGGTGGTGATGATGATGGTTGTGGTGGTGATGATGATGGTGGTGGTGATGATGATGGTGGTGGTGGTGATGGTTGTGGTGGTGATGATGATGGTGGTGGTGGTGATGATGGTGGTGGTGATGATGATGATGATGGTGGTGGTGGTGGTGATGATGATGATGGTGGTGGTGGTGGTGATGGTGGTGGTGGTGATGATGGTGGTGGTGATGATGGTGATAATGATGGTGGTGGTGGTGGTGATGATGGTGGTGATGATGATGATGATGGTGGTGGTGGTGATGATGATGGTGGTGGTGATGATGGTGGTAGTGGTGGTGGTGATGATGGTGGTGATGATGATGGTGGTGGTGGTGGTGATGATGGTGATAATGATGGTGGTGGTGGTGATGATGGTGATGATGGTGGTGGGTGGTCAGTGTGTGGATGCAGTCCCAGCAGACTGAGGCCACAGAGAGCTGCACCTCAACACCTTTGGACGCTGGACTGGAGTAGTGGGACTGGAGGCTGGCCTCACAGACTGAAGCTGCTGCAGAGTCTATGTCTACTGAATAAGTGTGTAAGTGTCTGTGTCAGCAGCTTGGGGCTAGCTCGTTCATTATACATGATGTTTCCCTATCAAAGCCAGGGTCCTCTTTCCAACGCTCCCAAACTTGTAATGCATGTCAGAGGATGACTGGTCCTTGTCCCCCCACCTTCCCCTCCAGCTGGGCGGGGTCTGGGTCTCACCTGCGAGGACATGTTGACGGTGAGCGTGGTCCACTGGGAGGGCTCCAGGGCCTGCAGGACGCTCTGAGCCACCGAGGTCTTCCCCGTCCCCACCGGGCCCGTCAGCAGCACCGGGTAGCAGCCCGTCACCAGCGCACGCACCAGGAAGTTGTAGCGCACCGTGTCCACCGTGGGCACCATGATCTTGTAGAAGGGAGCGCTGGGGAGAGGGAGGGGAAGGGGTGGGGAGAGGGGGGAAGGGGTGGTGGAGAGAGGGGAAGGGGTGGTGGAGAGAGGGGAAGGGGTGGTGAAGAGAGGGGAAGGGGTGGTGAAGAGAGGGAGGGGCGTGGAGGGGAGAGGGAGAGGTGGAGAGAGCGGGGGTCGTGGAGAGAGGGGGGAAGGTAGAGGTTGGTTAAGAGGATTCGGGAGGTAAGGGAGAAAGGGAATAGTCAGGGTTGTAATTAACAGAGGGTGTTTGGGGAGCGATGGGGGGGGAGAGGAAATTGAAGAGAGTGAGCAACAGATGAGGAGTGAGAGGATGAAGAAGGAATGAAGAGAGAGCGGGGTGTGGGCGGAGAGGTGAATGGGTATGAATGGGAGTGTGAATGTGAAAGGTGAGGGGTGGGATGATGAAATGATGGGATTGAGAGAGAGATTGAGGGGATCGATTAAAAAAGAGCGGGAAGGAGAGAGATAAAAAGGGCATTATGAATCGAGGACACCATTTAATGATGCTTAAAAACATTCACACTCTCTGACACTAAATCACACCTGAACTCTCTCTCTCTCTCACACACACACACACACACACACACACACACACACACACACACACACAGTCAGTGATAGAGTGTGAGCTGCAGTGTCTCATTGCGGGCCAGTAAATCAGCCAACAGGCGTCTGGCTCAGAGCTGAGGCCAAGGAGCCCAGGTACCACACACACACACACACACACACCCACTTACTTGGCGGCGTAGCGCCAGCCCTTGGGCAGTTTGTCCTCAAAGGAAGTCCATGTCTTGTTCTTAGAATCCACATAGTATTCATAGATGGTGTCCTAGAAACAGAGATTACAAACAAGAGTTTGGTGTTTATGAAAATGAGTAGAAGAGAAAGGTAATGTGTGTGTGGTGTGTGTGTGTGGGTGTGTCTGTGTGTGTTAAAGCGATGAGACGGATGATGCTATTATAAACACATGAATCAGTGGAGATAATGAAGTCTCAATAGGATAGAGCATTCAGAGTTATTACTGTGTGTGTGTGTGTGTTGGCACGTGTGTGTGTGTGTGTGAGAGAGACCTTGTTAGGGAAGGTGCCCTCCATCTCCCTGAGGAAGTTGTCCATCTTCTTGCGGCCATCCTCATCCACAGAGGAGCACACCGACCAGACGAGGCTGAAGATGAACCACAACTCAACCATGCGACCATAGTTGTCAGAGTCACCGGGGTTGACCTGGGAAGGGAGGGGGGAGGGGTGAGGAGGAGGGGGGAGAAGGTAGGAAGAGGAGGGGGGAGAAGGTAGGAGGAGGAGGGGGGAGGAGGAGGGGGGAGAAGGTAGGAAGAGGAGGGGGGAGAAGGTAGGAGGAGGAGGAGGTAGGAGGAGGAGGTAGGAGGAGGAGGGGGGAGAAGGTAGGAGGAGGAGGGGGAGAAGGTAGGAGGAGGAGGTAGGAGGAGGAGGGGGGAGAAGGAGGAGGCGAGAAACAGATGGGGAGAACAGAAACAGGAGAGACGGAGGATAAGAAAAGAGAGAGAATTTTATCACAACTCACAAAGAGAGAACGAGAAACAAAGGGAGAGATGGAGAGAGGGGGGGGAAAGGTAGAGAAAGAGATGGAGAGAGAGAGGGGGGTTTTTAAGAACCTCTTTGTAGTGCCATTCCACAGTGCACTCGCTGCACTGCTGCTCTGCGTCAACGGAATCAAAGAGGGACGACAACACAGGGAAACAAAACAGCAAATAACAAAACACAGCCCGCTTCCAACCTCACTATCAACTTAGCTCGACTTAGCTTCACAAGGCAAAGTTCCACCACCACCACTCATCTAAAGTTCTCCTCGCACAGTAGCGACAGAAACACAGAGCGATAGGCACACACACAGTCAGGTTAGTTCATGTCAAGGGTATCAAAGCCTCGCTATAGTTAGGTTGTGTTTCGGTACATCAACAAGCCTCTAAAGCTAGACCCCTCATGTCTAAGGATTAAAGCAGACGGGGATAAAGAAACTATATCCGGGCCGGTTGCCAGGGTGGTTGCTGTGGTACTGACCCCGTTGGCGGGTGTGGCCAGAGAGTCGTAGAGGCGACAGAGGGAGGAGATTCCGTTGAGCTCGGTGATTTGGACCAGCTCCTTGCAGCTGCTCCTCCTGAACGCCACCGTCTTCTCTACGTACTTGTCAAACAGACGCTGCAGGTGCTCTACCTCCCCCTGGACAGAGAGAGACAGAGAGAGAGAGACAGAGACAGAGAAACAGACAGAGAGACATAGACACAGAGAGAGACAGAGAAACAGACAGAGAGACAGATAGACAAAGAGAGAGAGAGAGAGACAGAGAAACAGAGAAACAGAGAGACAGATAGACAAAGAGAGAGAGAGAGAGACAGAGAAACAGACAGAGACAGAGAGATAGATAGACAAAGAGAGAGAGAAGCAGGGGTGGAAAGAGATGTAAGGAGGAACGGGAAGGTAAATGTAAAAATAAACCCAGTGAGAGATGGAAAGGAAAGGTTGAGTGAGAATGAAGAATGGAGAAATAAAGTGAATGTAGTGAGAGAATGGAGAGGAGAGGAGAGTGACGTCAGGACAGACAGGATGATGCATTATCATGGGAGCTCATAGACAGAGGTGCGCACAGTGTCTGGCTGATTGGAACAGAACATTCTGGGTCTGTGGTACCTTATTGCGTCTGTCCAGCCAGGACTGGACGAAGGGCTTCCAGCCCAGGTCAGAGTAGTCGTTGTATACCATCCCACAACGAGACACTGTGGCTGGGGACGCCACTGCCAGGTCCTCCACCTCAAACAGCAGGGACACCTGGAGACACACACAGACAGACAGACAGACAGACAGACAGACAGACACACACACACACAGACACACACACACACACACAGACACACACACAGACAGACACACACACACACACACAGACAGACAGAGACACACACATACACAGACAGACAGAGACAGACACACACACAGACAGACAGACAGACAGACAGACAGACACACACAGACACACACAGTCTAGGTAATCTAGCCGAGGTAATCATTGAGGCACCACTAAGGTGTGACATTCCTCAAATGGATGTAGTTGCCATTATGCAGCCATTATGAATGATATATCCATAGAACTTTATTCATCCCAGGAGAAAGAATGTAAATGTGAAAATGACTGAATGTAAGTGCACTGTTAAACCAGCATTGGAAAGGAAAAACTGTGAGAGGAATGTGAAAAAGTCTTAGGCACATAATAAAAATGTACAAAAATAAAGCAGAAATAAAGCAGAAATGCTTTAAGAAATAATTAAATGAAAAAACTCTCACAACATGACAAAATTCTCACAACATGACACTTACACCCAAAAAATATTCAAAAATTATAAAGAAATTACGGATATTTATGCCAATATTCAAGTAATACAATCCTGGGTGCCTAACCCTTTTGCACAGTACTGCATATACAGTATACGAGATAAGCATGTTAGTAACAGAAAGGCAGGTTGTAACATGAGCCCAGAGCTCCCCAGGGCTGTGCTGTGTGCTGTTACCTGCTCTGGCATAGAGACCCTCTCCCCAGGGCTGTGCTGTGTGCTGTTACCTGCTCTGGCATAGAGACCCTCTCCCCAGGGCTGTGCTGTGTGCTGTTACCTGCTCTGGCATAGAGATCCTCTCCCCAGGGCTGTGCTGTGTGCTGTTACCTGCTCTGGCATAGAGACCCTCTTCCCAGGGCTGTGCTGTGTGCTGTTACCTGCTCTGGCATAGAGACCCTCTCCCCAGGGCTGTGCTGTGTGCTGTTACCTGCTCTGGCATAGAGACCCTCTCCCCAGGGCTGTGCTGTGTGCTGTTACCTGCTCTGGCATAGAGATCCTCTCCCCAGGGCTGTGCTGTGTGCTGTTACCTGCTCTGGCATAGAGATCCTCTCCCCAGGGCTGTGCTGTGTGCTGTTACCTGCTCTGGCATAGAGACCCTCTCCCCAGGGCTGTGCTGTGTGCTGTTACCTGCTCTGGCATAGAGATCCTCTCCCCAGGGCTGTGCTGTGTGCTGTTACCTGCTCTGGCATAGAGATCCTCTCCCCAGGGCTGTGCTGTGTGCTGTTACCTGCTCTGGCATAGAGACCCTCTTCCCAGGGCTGTGCTGTGTGCTGTTACCTGCTCTGGCATAGAGATCCTCTCCCCAGGGCTGTGCTGTGTGCTGTTACCTGCTCTGGCATAGAGATCCTCTCCCCGTTGATCAGCGTCAGCACTTTGTTGTCGTCCATCACTGAGTTCATGCTCTCGATCCACAGCGTGTCCACGGGCCCGTCGAACACGATCCACTTCTCATCCGGCTTCTCGTCTGGGCTCCCCGCCCCGGGGTGGAGGAGGAGAGGGAGGTAGAGAGGGAGGAGGAGAGGGAGGAGGAGAGGGAGGAGGAGAGGGTTAGGTGTGGTACATGGGGGGGTTGAGAGGACACACAGACACGTGTAGATTCCTCTCACTCAGAGATGGACATCCACCAGCATGCACACACACACACACAGAATCACAGGACCGGTACAGCAATATGAGTTCTGTCCCCTCGTCTCCCTCTTATCTCATGTCATGCCCCGACCCCCAGCACCCACCCATCTGAGTCAGCACACGCCCAGAGAGAGGAGCCTTCACTATGGTACAGGTGAGAGAGGAGCCTTCACTATGGTACAGGTGAGAGAGAGACCTTCACTATGGTACAGGTGAGAGAGAGACCTTCACTATGGTACAGGTGAGAGAGAGACCTTCACTATGGTACAGGTGAGAGAGACAGAGAGGCACACAGGCTAAACGGCAAACCATCAATCCTGTCGCACAGCAAAATAAACTGTCACATGTCCTTTGGGCTGATCCTCTTCCAGCACAGAGAGATGGAGGGAGAGAGATGGAGGGAGAGAGAGATGGAGAGAGAGAGGGAGGGAGAGAGAAATGGAGAGAGAGAGAGATGGAGAGGGAGAGAGATGATAAACAAATGGAGCAGAGCCAGGGAGAGCAGCGGTGACACACATACTGGGCTGACGAGCTGCTCCCTGTGCATCCGACTGATCTGGAGGAAAGAAATCCACACAGGAGGGGAGCGGAGGAGGAGGAAGAGGGAGAGGAAGAAGGGATGAAATCAAGAAAGAGGAGGCCTCGGAACCAGGACCGCCGTGGGGACAGGGATTTGCCCTGGAAGAGAGAAGTGGAGGGAAAGCGAGCGAGCGAGGGACAGAGGAGGACGAAAATGAAGAACACACAGAGACACTTGGCGGGTGATTGAGCGATTGATTGGCGGTTGTTGTCACAGCAACAGCAATCGGAGCTGTCTCATCTCCTGACAGAGTACACACAGCACACTGCATGCGTCTGGGGAAGGGGAGGGGTGTGTTTGTGTGAGCGAAAAAACCTGTGCAGGCCTCTCTCATGATGGCAGCCAGTATTCCATCCTTCCACTCGCTGTAGCCCTGGTCGAAGCCGCCGTACAGCTCTGCCATAGACAGAGCCTTGGGGCTGATGGGATACTCCTGTTGACAGGGAGGAGGGGGTGGGGGACACCCACGAGTGAACAAAAGGCAGGGATTTGAACCGGCGACCCTCCCCGCGAGCGGACACAAAGCATCAGAGGAGAGAGAAACTGCCAGAAGGTCAACAGGTGGCGCTCAGTTTGGTGGTTTACAAGGACGGGCTTGAACACATCAGGAGCAGGACTGGCAGACAAAGCCTGGCACACTGGCCGTGAGAGGGAGGAGAGAGAGGGCCGAGAGAGGGCCGAGAGAGGGCAAGGAGAGAAAAAAGAGGGGGCCGAGAGAGGGCAGAAAAGGGCACTGGCAGACAGCTGGGGGACACAAGGGATCATGGAAAGGCCACAGAGGCTGAGAGAGGAGAGCCAACAGGGAACAAAGGGCACTGTGGATGGAGAGAGTGGAGGGATGGAGAGAGTGGAGGGAGGGAGAGAGTGAAGGGAGGGAGAGAGTGAAGGGAGGGAGAGAGTGAAGGGAGGGAGAGAGTGGAGGGAGGGAGAGAGTGGAGGGAGGGAGAGAGTGGAGGGAGAGAGTGAGTGAAAGGATGGAGAGAGTGAAGGGAGGGAGAGAGTGAAGGGAGGGAGAGAGTGGAGGGAGAGAGTGAGTGAAAGGATGGAGAGAGTGAAGGGAGGGAGAGAGTGGAGGGGTGGAGAGAGTGAAGGGAGGGAGAGAGTGAAGGGAGGGAGAGAGTGAAGGGAGGGAGAGAGTGGAGGGAGGGAGAGAGTGGAGGGAGGGAGAGAGTGGAGGGAGGGAGAGAGTGGAGGGAGGGAGAGAGTGGAGGGAGGGAGAGAGTGGAGGGAGGGAGAGATAGGAGGGAGGGAGAGAGTGGAGGGAGGGAGAGAGTGGAGGGAGGGAGAGAGTGAAGGGAGGGAGAGAGTGGAGGGAGGGAGAGAGTGAAGGGAGGGAGAGACAGAAAGAGCGGAGGGATGCGAAGATGTTACGGGAAATGAAACGTCGAGAGTTGAGATGGCGACACGGACTGACACAAGGGGACGCAGGAACAAAGAAAGGATCTTGTGATGTTGCTGGTGAGATGAGGGGCTGAAGGGGAGGTAGTGCCACTGACGTCTGGGGGAAGGAAAGTATGAGCCATTAAAACACAGCACAGGGAGAGAGACAGAGAGAGAGAGGGTAGCACAGGGAGAGAGACAGAGAGGGAGAGAGAGGGTAGCACAGGGAGAGAGACAGAGAGGGAGAGAGGGGGTAGCACAGGGAGAGAGACAGAGAGGAAGAGAGAGGGTGGCACAGGGAGAGAGACAGAGAGGGAGAGAGAGGGTGGCACAGGGAGAGAGACAGAGAGGGAGAGAGAGGGTGGCACAGGGAGAGAGACAGAGAGGGAGAGAGAGGGTGGCACAGGGAGAGAGACAGAGAGGGAGAGAGAGGGTGGCACAGGGAGAGAGACAGAGAGGGAGAGAGAGGGTGGCACAGGGAGAGAGACAGAGAGGGAGAGAGAGGGTGGCACAGGGAGAGAGACAGAGAGGGAGAGAGAGGGGGAAAGAGAGAGAGAAAGGAAAGAGGGAAAATAGAGATTGCAGTTTGGCCTGCTCCAGTTTTCACAGCATGACAGTGTGGGGCTACAGGGGCAGAGGAGTGTGTTTGGCACTAGGAGCGTGCATGCGCACACTCTCACACAAATATGACATTTAATCCAATCACAACGCCAAGATTCAACCAGTGACAAAAACGGTGACAGAGACCAATCTGACAGTGTTCTGACAGGTTGGTAGCTGGACTGTATAAACTCAGAGGGGATCTCAGCCAATCAGCGTCCTCGTCCAGGGGATAGAATAAGAGCACAAAGGCGGGAACAATACTAATCACACATGAAGCCCGGGCAAACAAACAAGCACTCCTTTCCTCATAGGAGCGAGTGTGCGGTACAGTATGCATGAGTGTGTGTACACGT
>NC_140385.1:5475000-5575000 GCF_054491055.1 Hypomesus nipponensis
AGAGAACAAAACAAGAAAAAGAAACTTCTGGAGGAAGAAACTATAACAATGATTGCTTCCTTCCTTCCCTCCATCCATCTCTCCTATCACTGCATCTCCCCCCTTTCTGTTCACACATGACTGCCACCTAGAAAATGTGCCATCTGCTTTTCACACGACGGAGAGAGGAGCAGAGCTGGGGAGAGGAGGAGAGCAGGAGCAGAGATGAGGAATGGTGCATCACATCTGCATGTCAAATTCAAGTCTGGGTCTCTACTCTGCAGGGGGCCCCGTCCAGGATACTTCTCTGGTTCTTTATGGTAGGATGTTTATCAACACACACACACACACACACACACAAGCCCAAGTATTCTCCCCTCCTGTGTAGAAGGGTATGCAGGTATCTGATCGCATTGTGGAAAGAGATAGGGAGAGATTGAAAAGTGTGTGTGTGTGTGTGTACCTTTCCGTAGTCGATGGTAGGGGATTCCACTCCGGGGAAGAGATCCTGGATGATGCCGTTGAACAGTGGCAGGTCGATGGAGGCGAGTTTGGCCATGTTCATGTCCTTCATGGACATCAGCAGGATCTGGGGGCAGAGCAAACGGCAAAATGTTGTGACATCATATCCTGTCTTACTTTTGTACACAAAAGCTGAGTCACCCTCAGGCTGGCCTTTTTATCAGGTTGACATTGTCAAGTGAAACCTAACAAATGTGCGGCCCTTTCCACACACCGCCGACGGAATTAGAGAAAAAGGAAAGAGGGTTGCTATCCGGTAACACATGAATTCCTTTTCAAGCCTTTTCAAGTTTTTGTCCTCTTTGATACATTTTTGATCACAGCCGGTTTCCCTGTGGGGGTGTAAGGTACACATTCTCCCACTGTCAAACCCTGCATATGAACACTGTCTCCTGCTGCCTAGTAATCAGTCAGCCAGCTAACCAGCCAGCCACCCAACTAACCAGCATCCAGCTAACCAGCCAGCCAGCCAGTCAACTAACCAGCATCCAGCTAACCAGCCAGCCAGTCAACTAACCAGCATCCAGCGAACCAGCCAGCCAGCCAACTAACCAGCATCCAGCTAACCAGCCAGCCAGCCAACTAACCAGCATCCAGTTAACCAGCCAGCCAGCCAACTAACCAGCATCCAGCTAACCAGCCAGCCAGCCAGCTAGTAGCAAACCAGTCAAACAGCCAGCCAACCAGCCAATCAGCGTGCCAGTCAGTCAAACAGCCAGCCAGTGAAACAGCCAGCCAGGGCTAGCGTACCTCCTCGCCGGCGACGTCAGGGCAGACGCGTCTCTTCTTGCCGGCGTAGCGGAGCAGGGAGGTGAGGGCTCGCAGGCCAAAGTCATAATGGTCCTGCTTAGACAGCTGCTGAACAGCCAGGGAGTAGAGGGTGAACACCTTCTTAGCCAGGACCTGGAGGGGAGGGAGGGAGGGAAGAGAGGATAGACATGTGGCGATAGGAGAGGGAGGGAGGGAGGGAGGGAGGGAGGGAGGGAGGGAGGGAGGGAGGGAGGGAGGGAGGGAGGGAGGGAGGGAGGGAGGGAGGGAGGGAGGGAGGGAGGGAGGGAGGGAGGGAGGGAGGGAGGGAGGGAGGGAGGGAGGGAGGGAAGGGAAGAGAGGGAGATGTCAGTAAAACACGTTGTGACATGACCCATCACCATCTATGTTCCCTGCCCCTGTGGGGCTCAAGGACATGACTGAGACGTGTAGCAAGCACAGCAGCAGACAGGGTGTGTGTCTGTCCTGTGAAGTGTGAGCATTACACTGTGTACATCTGTGTCAGCGTGCCTGTCATGAGTGTGAGTGTGTGTGAGTGGTGATGTGTGTAGGGGGGCTATCTCAGGGAGACATGCGCCTCCACACACTAGACAGCTTGACAGTGGCTGCTGAGATCCCCTCATGGCAGACAGGTGAGCGGTGTGTGTGTGTGTGTGTGTGAGAGTGAGTGTGTGTGGGGGAGTAAAATGCGCAGACTGTAGAGAATCCATCACAGGGTCCTCTCTTCATCCCTCCAGCCCTCTCCTCCCTCCTCCTCTTCACCCCTCCAGCCCTCTCCTCCCTCCTCCTCTTCATCCCTCCAGCCCTCTCCTCCCTCCTCCTCTTCATCCATCCAACCCTCTCCTCCCTCCAGGACTGTGTCTCAGCAGGGTGTCCATGCTCTCTGAGACCCCCCCCCCCCCACACACACACAAACAGACAGACCTGGGGCAGAGCCTGGCACTGTAAGCACTGCTCACCATCTGTGTGTGTGTGTGTGTGGATGTTTTAGAGAGCGGTCTTAAAAAAAGATCCAATAGTGACACAATCTAAAAAAGGTTACGTCTTTTGATGCTGAGTGTACGTGTTGCTGTTCTCCTGTGTGTGTGTGTGTGTGTGTGTGTGTGTGTGTAAACGCAGGACTCATGGGCTTCCATGTCAGAGTTGTTCACATCACAAGCTCTTTCATGAGGCTCAGCAAGACACGGTCGGTCATGCACACAGACAGGCAAACACACACACTCACACAGTGCTGTCATGCTAGGCAGAGCAGACGATGGGCTCGCAGGAGGCAAATCCCCCTTCTGTCTGTTCCAGCTCAGAGAGTTCAGATCTGCTTGTTCCCAAACCAGGCCAAACTGGGCCAAACCAGGCTAAACACCTAGGCCAAAACCCCATACTGAGCTATGTGGATGATTTCCACTTCTAATGGCATCACATCAACAGGAACAATATCCCTTTGACACCCATGCTGGGGAAGGGGTGTGTGTGTTTCAGTGTGTGTGTGACATGTGGATAATCAAATTGAGGGCACAGGCGTGCTTGTGTGTACATTATTGGTCTGAGTTCAGTTGGCATTGGGAGTAGTTGGTGGCAACATAAAGCAGGCATGAAGTGACTTCTAACCCCTCCCCCACTCCCTTCATGCCAGGCTTGTCTCTGGTCCCCTTCCCACCTCAGTCTTAATCTGCTGTTATTTGCGGTGGTGAATTAACACACTGTCTGGCAGCTAATTACTGTTCCCCACAGGAGTTCTCTCTCTCTCTCACACACACACACACACACACACACACACACAACACACGCTGATGGCTGTGTGTATTTGGGGGTCTTTACAGGTGGGTGTGGTAAAAGTTTGGTGAAGGTTAGTTGTAGGTTATCTGTGCAGTTTTGGAGGGAATGTGTGTGTGTTGGGTCCATCAGCGTGCGGGAGGCGTCGGAGGTGTGTGTGAGCAGGTGGGAGGCTGCTGCAGTGCAGAAACGGAATTAGAATCTTGTTTAACACACGCTGGGGTACTGTAGGGAACACAAATCAGTACCAGAAAGAACACACACACACACACACACACACACTCTCATACTGCGACACACGCACACACACACACAAAAGCCAGCAGCCCCTGTGTGAGTCAGAGTTAATCCTGCTCCGGCTCTAGTCCCAGAGAGCTGTGTGCCTCTACTCATCCCTCTCTTCTTCCCTCCCTACCTCCATCTCTCCTTCCTCCCTTCCACCCCCTCCCTCCTTCTCTCATCCCTCCAGTGCATTCTCCTGCCCATCCCATCCTTCCTGCATCTCCCCCACTCTTGATCCCTACCCTACCCCCCCGCCCCCCACATTCTCTCCATTCCTTCTTCCCTCGGTTCGCCCTCCCTCCCTCCTCCTCCACCTCCTCCCTCCCTCCCTCCCTCCCTCCCTCCCTCCCTCCCTCCCTCCCTCCCTCCCTCCCTCCCTCCCTCCCTCCCTCCCTCCCTCCCTCCCTCCCTCCATCAGCTCCTCTGGTGATCAGCTCCTCCGGTCATCTCCCACGGTACAGGAGCTGATCCGGCTCCATTCTGATCTCAGACCAGGCCATGACACCAGCTCCAGGCAGATGGCAGGACTGCAGTCTCTCCACACTGACCCGGGATCAACTCCAGTGTCATGGCTCAACTCCACCCAGGACAGCGGAGCAGCACTCACTGCAGCTCATCTCCTGAAGTGGAGCATTGCCAAGCACTTCACACGGCAAAAAAAAAAAAAAAAAACGACAAAATGAATAAATAAATACTAAAATAAAATGCGGCACATCAGATTCCTCCCACCAGTTCCACCCCTAAAAAAAGAATCTAGGGGCGTTCTAATGAAAAGCTGCGGTAGATTTAATTTCCATCCGCTTGATTGGATGATACGCGTGTGTATTGGGAGGAGAGAGAACTCAATCTCATCTCCTGATTGCCTCGCCTCTTAACATAAAAGGCACGGGGGCCTGTTTCATTAGCCGGATGATAATTCAACAAGATATCTGCTTTACAGACCTAAGGAGACCAATCTGCAGGGGAGCTCAGCGCAGCTGATCCACGCCACGCCATGAGTCTCACATGTAAAAGACAGGAAGCTGGTCTCCACTGAACGAGTAGAGACACAATCCAGGCGTGCTGCTTCTCTCTCCCTGGCCATGTCAAGAGGAGACGGGCGTGTGTGTGTGGCGCCAGGGAAAAGAACGTTATTCTGAATGGAGAGTCTACACACTCCACTGTGGATGGATAAGCAGGAGATGCATACACGCAGAGGAACATTCACTGTGCAGCTTGGACTGTAGATGGTCAAGTCTATGATATGTGCGGTACAACGGTGACTATCTATGACTTGAGACTGTACAAGGCTGCATCCAGTGGAGCCTGTGTACCTTGCAGTTGTTGAAGCCCTCTCCAAACAGGGTGATCTCAGCGATGAGGGTGGAGTCGGGCACCACCATGGAGATGGGTCTGAACATGGACTTGAGGTTGTCAGGCAGCTCCGTACGACCAGCGTAGCCTAGGAGACCACGGGGGGAGCACACACACGTGTTCAGAACACACACACACACCTACATGTTCTGTACACACAGATAGATCGACAGACAGACGAACACACACACACCTATATGTTCAGAAACACAGACAGACAGACACACACACACCTATATGTTCAGAACACACACAGACAGACAGACAGACACACACCTACATGTTCAGAATGTATACACACACACACACACAAAGACAGACAGACACGCACACACAGACACACACACACCAGGGTTCATGGTGATGAAGATGCCACACGACCAGACCAGGCGGATCTCTCGTCCCTCGAAGATGAAGCTGGTGGCTGCGGCGGCCAGAGCAGACAGGATAGACAGGATCTGCTGGGCCACCACAGACAGCACCTCGATGTTGATACGGTTGAACTCATCGAAACAGCCCCACGCCCCCGTCTGTGGACAAACACACACACACACGGTCAATATCGCCACGTACAGAACCTAAAACACACCAGTAAGGGGCTTATTTCATTTGGGACCCTCCACTGCTGGCAAAGTGTGTCACAGAGCCACAGTACAGAGCCCAGGGCTGTAGGCCGGAGCTGTATGGCCGTGTCTGAGCCGTGGGGCTGCAGCCAGCGTGGGGGCTGGGGGGGCAGGGGGAGAGTGTGTCCTGCAGGGTCACGTTACCTGAGCCAGTCCGGAGTACATGCGGCCCATGGATTTGAAGTCCAGCCCCTCGGAGCAGTTGACCACGATGACGTACATGCCCAGAGCCTTGCCCAGGTCCTTCACCGTCTCCGTCTTCCCCGTCCCTGCAGGGCCCTTGGGGGAGCCGCCCCGGTGCAGGTGCAGCGCCGTGGTCAGGGTCATGTAACACCTGGGGGAGGGGAGGGGGGGAGGGGAGGAGGGGAGGGGGGGGTTACAGTGTGGACGTCATGTGAGTAGACCTGCCTCTCTGAGGACGGGGAGGTCATGTGACGAGGACAGGGGTGACCCAGAGAGAGAGAGGTCCTTAGGGAGAGAGACATCCAGAGGTAGAGAGAGGTCTTTAGGGAGAGAGACATCGAGAGAGAGAGAGAGAGAGGTCTTTAGGGAGAGAGACATCGAGAGAGAGAGACCCGGAGAGAGAGGGGGACGAAACAGTGTCCTCTCTTGAACACTGCTCTTGCGCTCAGCCTCTCTGCATGTGTCCCCTGCACCTGTGCTCAGCCTCTCTGCATGTGTCCCCTGCACCTGTGCTCAGCCTCTCTGCATGTGTCCCCTGCACCTGTGCTCAGCCTCTCTGCATGTGTCCCCTGCACCTGTGCTCAGCCTCTCTGCATGTGTCCCCTGCACCTGTGCTCAGCCTCTCTGCATGTGTCCCCTGCACCTGTGCTCAGCCTCTCTGCATGTGTCCCCTGTACCTGTGCTCAGCCTCTCTGCATGTGTCCCCTGCACCTGTGGCTGGTGTAGCAGTCAGCCTGGTACTGCTGACTACACTAATAGGGTCTCCTATCTCTGCCAGTCATGTGATGGTCTTAACTAATTACACCGATGCTAATCATAGACATGTCTGCTCTATTAAATAGCTGCTCCCATTAAAACACACTGCTGATGCTGGATGTTGATATGCTATCTACACTATGATTTGTCTCTCCACTGAATGGCTGTTCTGCTCTTATAATCAACATCCCAATTAGAGGGAGCGATTGATCTCTGGGTTTGGCGTGTGTGTGTGTATGAGCGTGTGTGTGAGTGAGTGTGTGAGTCAGCGTGTGTGTGTGTAGTTGGTGTGTGGAGGCGGGCCCCCCACCTGTCAGTGAGCGGAGTAATGACGAGCCGTCCAGAGTTGCCCAGGTACTCGTATCCGTACTTGAAGTGTGTGCTGGTCTGTCTAATGATGCAGTCATCCACTTCCTGGGCGAGAGGAGGTGGGGAGAGGGGGATGAGGGCAGAGAGGAGGTGAGGAGAGGGGGATGAGGGCAGAGAGGAGGTGAGGAGAGGGGGATGAGGACAGAGAGGAGGTGGGGAGAGGGGGATGAGGACAGAGAGGAGGTGAGGAGAGGGGGATGAGGGCAGAGAGGAGGTGAGGAGAGGGGGATGAGGGCAGAGAGGAGGTGGGGAGAGGGGGATGAGGGCAAAGAGGAGGTGGGGAGAGGGGGATGAGGGCAAAGAGGAGGTGGGGAGAGGGGGATGAGGGCAGAGAGGAGGTGAGGAGAGGGGGATGAGGGCAGAGAGGAGGTGAGGAGAGGGGGATGAGGGCAGCTTGCTCTCATCCTCAGTGGCTCAGTCCTCCTCCTTGTCAGTTCCATCTCCTGCCTTTTTTTCTTCCCCTTTCAAAAACTTCGCCAGGCAGTTTCAGAAGACAATGTTGGCATGGACTTTGGTTCAACTCTCCTTCTTTTCTTTCACCCCCCCCCTCCCCCCACAGAACTTCAGTGGAAGTTTCAGTGAACCTTCCCCCCCCTCTCCTACCATCTCCCAGTAGAGGCGGAGCTAGCTGAACCCTCCCCTCCTCTTACCTTCTCCCAGTAGAGGCGGAGCTAGCTGAACCCTCCCCTCCTCCTACCTTCTCCCAGTAGAGGCGGAGCTAGCTGAACCCTCCCCTCCTCCTACCTTCTCCCAGTAGAGGCGGAGCTAGCTGAACCCTCCCCTCCTCCTACCTTCTCCCAGTAGAGGCGGAGCTAGCTGAACCCTCCCCTCCTCCTACCTTCTCCCAGTAGAGGCGGAGCTAGCTGAACCCTCCCCTCCTCCTACCTTCTCCCAGTAGAGGCGGAGCTAGCTGAACCCTCCCCTCCTCCTACCTTCTCCCAGTAGAGGCGGAGCTAGCTGAACCCTCCCCTCCTCCTACCTTCTCCCAGTAGAGGCGGAGCTAGCTGAACCCTCCCCTCCTCCTACCTTCTCCCAGTAGAGGCGGAGCTAGCTGAACCCTCCCCTCCTCCTACCTTCTCCCAGTAGAGGCGGAGCTAGCTGAACCCTCCCCTCCTCCTACCTTCTCCCAGTAGAGGCGGAGCTGGCTGAGCCAGTCGAAGGCGTTGACGTCGTTGCAGCCGCTCTTGGCCAGCTTGTCGATGACGTCGCGGTTGTGCACCTCCACGGTGACCAGCGCCACGATCTTCAGACGCAGGATCTTGGAGAGGTTCCCCCGGATGGCCTCGGAGTAGCGGTGCAGCATGGACACCTGCGAGGGAGGGGGCATGGTCACATCTCCCTTGAGACACGGACACCCCTCTCAACATCACTCTCTCACTGTCTTCACCCTGTCGACCTGTACGCAACATACACGTTTGAATGATTGTGTTGAATGATGATACTTTTAAATGATCTTGTTCGCGCCAAATATCTGTGTGCTCGTGTGGTGTCGTGCAGGTCTGTGGTTGGGGGTAGCTGTGTGTAACTGTGTGGTGTTGTGTCTGTGTGGCCTCCACTCTAGCTGCTAGCTGTGCTACAGTACACTGCATCAGCCTCTCTCCTCCTCAGCCTGTCCTTCAGACAGTCCTATCTGAGACAGACACACCGTCCTCGTCTTGTCTGCGTCCTCCCCCCCCCCCCACCTGTTTCTTCTTCATGGACTTGAGGGCAGACTTGTCGCCCTTGTCCTTGACCGTGAGGAGGGCCTTGGTGACGTCGGCGGTCCACTGGATCTGGCTGGAGGTGATGAGCATCTGTCCAGGCCAGTCCTTCACCCACTTGTCCCTCTTCCCCGCCATCTTCTTCAGGGCCGTGCGACAGTTCTTCAGGGACTCCCTCAGAGTCCAGCGCATGTTCCTCTCCACGTCGCACAGCCACGCCTGGAACACGCACACACCACACACAATGAAAGACACGACAGACGTCGTAATACGCCACAATCACAATCTCCCCTCTGGTTGTCACAGAAGGATCATGGTTGTGATCCCCACCACCACCATCAGTCCCACCCCCACCTCCAGCCTACCTCTACTGGCCCCTCCAGCAGGACAGGGTGGGTGAGGTCCACAAACTCCCCCTCAGCAGAGAACATCCCGTTGGCCTCTGACTTGCTGATCCCCACCTGGAGAACATACATAGTGAGGAGCATATCACCCGGTGTGTGTGTGTGTGTGTGAACGTGCCGTTTGTGTGTGAGAGAGAGGTAGAAAAAGATAGATACAGTCGGTGATTAAAAGCGAGAATGATAGATAGTGAGGTGTTTTGGTGCAGCTGGGTTTCAGTGTGTGTGTGTGTGTGTGTGTGTCAGCACCTTGGCGATGCGCAGGCTCTTGATGTTGTCGAAGCACTTCTTGAGGTGGGGCTGCACGGCCTCAGGGTGGCGAGACTGGCCCAGGATCTCCAGCAGGTCGTCGTTGGACAGGAAGTAGAACCGGGGGAAGATCTGACGCTTGGTCTCCAGGTACATGTCCAGAGACTTCTGGATCTCCTCCAGCTTGTTGTTCATCTCCGACAGCTTCTCTGGTAGGCCTGGGGTGTGTGTGGGTGTGTGTGAGTGTGTGTGTGTGGGGAGGGGGGGGGGGGGCAGTGATGTATGGGCATGAGAGGTCATTTGGGGAAAACATGAAAGACAGAGTTAGACAAACCTAAATTGAGAGGTTAAGACAGAGAGACAGTTAAAGAGGGAGAGACTGAGAACGAGACAGACTGAGCCAGAGAGAGAGAGAACGAGACAGAGAGTAAAAGCCAGAGAGATAGAGAGAGGGAGGGAGAGAGACAGAGAGAGAAAGCCAGAGAGGGAGCGTGAGAGAGAGGGAGATGGACAGGGCTGGACTAAGACAGTGTTTGTATTCCCTTCTGCTCTGTTGCCAGGCCCGGGTGTGTGTTCAGCTCCACAGCCCAGCTCCAGCTAACACACCTGATTAAACTAACCAGCGTCTAAATTGAATGTCATGATTGGCTGGTGATTGGTATTCTGCTGAGGCCTCCCTGTAATCTCCGCTCTCGCTGTCTCGCTGGCCTCCTGCACATCACTCCCGGCCCTGGTGTCAAAGTCTTCATTAGCCACCAATGTTTAAAGAAAATGCCCTTATTCTGCCTTGGTTTCAACAGCCCCCCTCCCCCTCACTGTACACGGCATCTCCCTGACCCCTGACCCCCTCCCCCGGCCCTGCCACTCCTCCCCCTTCCCTGACACCCGTACCTGGGTGGTGCGTTCCCCTCAAGGCGTTGGTGTCCTTGTTGAGGCGGTCCATGATGGTCTTCCAGCTGGAGTTGATGTCATCGAACTCTGTGGACTCACGAGGCAGCTGCTTCCTGATGTCCTCCCCCAGGAAGATGTTCTGGAGAGGAAGAGGGGGAGAGGAGGGGAGGAGAGAGAGGGGGAGAGAAGGGAGGGGGAGAGGAGGAGAGAGAGGGGGAGAAGAGGGAGGGGGAGAGGAGAGGAGGAGAGAGAGGGGGAGAGGAGAGGAGGGGGAGAGGAGAGGAGGAGAGAGGGGGAGAGGAGGGAGGGGGAGAGGAGAGGAGGAGAGAGAGGGGGAGAGGAGGGAGGGGGAGAGAGAGAGGGGGAGAGGAGGGAGGGGGAGAGAGAGAGGGGGAGAGGAGGGAGGGGGAGAAAGAGAGGGGGAGAGGAGGGAGGGGGAGAGAAAGAGGGGGAGAGGAGGGAGGGGGAGATGGGAAGAGGAGAGGGAGGGGGAGAGGAGAGAGGGGGAGATGGGAAGAGGGCCAGAGTGAGAGAGGGGAAAAGGTGAAAAGAGGGGGAGAGAGATGAGAAAGAGATGAGCATAAAACAAAACATACCACCGAATGCCTCTCTAAGGCTAAACCAAGGTGTGTTTACACACAGGCGTACACAAAGGAGGTTGTGAAAACCAGGCCGCAGAGCTTTGTGGACAGCTAATCAGAGTTAAACGAGCAAATGTGTGGTTTTCTGTTGCCCCGGCACTGAGGACATGGGCTTGAGAGAGCAGCCTGCGGGGGAATGTGTTTGTGTGCTCCAGACCACAGGGTTCAGACAGAGGGTGTTAGCGCTGGGTACAAACCCTGTTCCTGTAGAGTCAGGCAAGCCCAGCTCTGCCTGAGAGGGAGAACACAACAACATGTGTGCTATGGGAGTGTGGCATGTTTATTTGTGTGAGTGCGCGTCATTGTGTGTGCCTGGACATATGCGTGACGGAGTGCACATGTTTGTGTGTGTGTGTTTGTGTTGGGGCACGTTGTGTGTGTGTGTCAGGACGTGGTGTGTGTGTGCGTGTTAGGGAACGTTGTGTGTGTGTGTCAGGACGTGGTGTGTGTGTGTGTGTGTTACCTCCAGGTACATCCACTGTCTCTGCACGGTGAGGATCATCTCGATGACCTCCAGCACCAGGGAGAGGCAGCGCTCCCAGCGGTCCACCTCCTTCTCAAACGCCCTGACGAAGCGGGACGCCTTCATGGTGGACAAGGTCACCTGGTTGTCCTCCAGAGCCTGGAACACCTCCTCTGTTCCCCTGGAGAGAGGAGCAGGAGGAGAGGAGGGGAGGAGCGAGGGAGGGAGGAGCAGGAGGAGAGGAGGGGAGGAGCAGGAGGAGGAGAGGAGGGGAGGAGCGAGGGAGGAGCAGGAGGAGAGGAGAGGAGGAGGGGAGGAGAGCAGGAGGAGAGGAGGACCGAGGGAGGGGAGGAGAGCAGGAGGAGAGGAGGACCGAGGGAGGGGAGGAGAGCAGGAGGAGAGGAAGGGAGGAGCGAGGGAGGATGTGGAGGGAGGAGAAGAATAGGAGTAAGAAAAGGGGGAGAGAGACAACAACCGGGGCGAAAGGGAGGAGAAGAGAATGAGAAGTGGAACGAGACATAGGGATTAGATTACTAATGCAATTAGTGTGCAATCCCATCCCAGTCCCAAACACACAAGCGTTCCATCCCACAGAAGAACATGCTTGTATTACTCCCACAGGACAGGAGCGTGTGCAGAGGATGGAGCTCATGCACACAGGTCTGGCCATGTTCTGCTCCTCCAGCCTGACTGACTGTGGAGATGGCGGCTCTGTAGCCATACTGGGAGGGCTGGCCAGAGCAGCCTGCTCTCTGCTCCATTATAACACACACACAGACCCTCCTCTCCAGCTCCCTCTCTGTCCCTGGGAGAGTGATGGAGGTATTGTGGGGACTGGGGGGGTGGAGGGTCAGAGAGAGCCTCCATCAGCCCCTCACCAGAAGGACAAAGTGAAGCAGCGTCCGCCTCTGCCCCCCCTGCCTAGCGTGCCCGGTAACCATGGCAGCAGCCTCGCACGGCACTGCGGCCGTTGCCATGCCAACGGCGGCGGCAGGCTTTCTGGCGAGGATTGGGCTCGGCAGGGGCGACACACCTGACGCAGGCGCGCACGCACACACACACACGTAGACACACACACACACACTCACAGAAAGGCGGGCCCACCCTCATGATGGTTGGAGCGTTTGTACTGTATATGAAGTGAGGAGGGGGGGGGATGTCATTACTGAATGTGTGACAACGGTTCTAATGTGCATTTTCTAAATGGTGACGTGTGTCGTTTCTGTCGCCTGGAGCCCAGCTGGAGCACACACACACACACACACAGGCAGGAACCAACTTGACACCTACAAAGGCATAATGCTTTTTACAGATGCACAGAAAGGCAAGAGGGACACACACACACTCTTAGACACACACACACACACACACACACACTTTTACACACACCCACACGCGCGCACACACACACGCCGAGAGCATGGCACCAGCAGGTGTGCGGAGAGACAACCTTTCTTTCATCAGACGTGGTAGGCTTCAATCCCCCTCCTCCTGTTTAGAGCTGCTCCTCCACTCTGGCTGTCTAATTAGAGCCCCTGCCTGGCTCTGGGCTGGCTGGGGGACTTTGCACACACACACACACACACTCTCATAAACACACGTCACAGCTCAATCTCTTCCACACTCACAAACACAAATGCATGGACTGTATACACACACACACATTTCTTTCAAACTCCAAAAAGCAGCAGCAGTAGCACATCACCTTAACACACCCGCAGCATCCCCCCGTATCCCGCTGCTGTCCACATATTAATAACCATGTCTCCAATGTCAATTTCAGCTCTCAAGGACTGTGGGTGCTGAGCAAGGCAGGGGCCATGCAGAGAGAGAGCTGGAGACACACACACAGAAGCACACACACACAGAGTGCTGAAGACACACACACAGAAACACACACACACAGAAGCACACACACACAAACGCAGAAAGTGCTGGAGACACACACACAGAGGCACACACAAGCACACTCACACACACACACACACACACACACACACACACACACAGAGTGGGGCCTTAATGGAGTAATGCATTCATGTCCTTATTCATAGTGATTCCCTGGAGCTTGCTAGGTCCTCCAGACTCATCTACCTAAACAAAACCTCAATACCTCTGGCAGGGAGGACAGGGAGGGAGGGAGGGAGGCGGGAGAGAAGGAGGGAGAGATGGAGGGCAGGGGGAGGGAGGGAGTGAAGAGGGGGTAGGCAGAGATGGAGGTTGTCATGGCACTGAATACCCGCCGTTTAATCACATGTGATATGGGGAAGAAAGAAATGTTATGAAAGGAAGAAGATAGTTAGATAGAGAGAAATAAAGAGAATGGTAGGTATAAAACAGAGGATGAGAGAGAGAGAGAGAGAGAGAGAGAGAGAGAGAGAGAGAGAGAGAGAGAGAGAGAGAGTGAGAAAGAAATGAAGAAAATGGCTGAGAACAGAGAGAGAACAGAGAGAGAGAGTTACAGAGGATGGCAGGGAGAGACCAGAGGAGGAGAGAGAGCAGAGGAGAAGAGAGACCAGAGGGGGAGCGAGAGGCCCAGCAGCAAGAGGGAGGGAGGGAGGCAGGTTGTTTTTGAAAGCGCCGGGTACTTGACCTCCAGTGTGGTGAGAATGAGAGGAGATGGCCTGCCTGGGGCTGGCAGTGCTCCCCTCAACACAGCACGCTTCATCAGCCAGCCACAAACTCAGATAGGGCACACACACACACACAGTACTCGGAGCATGAATACACTGTATGCACACGAGAGAAAGATCCATATGGCACTGTCTTGAATGCCTCAGAGCATATCCAAGTGTACATACACACACACATTCATATCACACACTCCCTACACAGTTTTGCCATGCACACACACACACACACACACACCACCCAGCCACACACCATTTACAGTCAAATGCTGCTAGCACGGTAGGGCACACACACATACTAACTGACCCATATACACCCACGCAGTAATCATGCTTGACAATGCTGACAGACCACACATGTTGTACACACACTATAATGACACGGTGACCCTGAGGACACAGATAACTGATATGGGTTGACTGACACAAGCACCCAAACACACAAAGGGTTCAATACCCCCCCCCCCCCCCACACACACACACACACACACACACACACACACACTCACACACAGTGATGTTTCCATTGACTGCTCAAGCAGCCACGCGGCCTCTTTAAATGCTGAAACAACAAACTCACTGACCCAAAGCTCTGTTCACGTGTGCTTGGCTTGGTCTGGGCTAATACACAAACACAACACACACACACACAAAGATAAAATATATGCTGATCGATGTGGAGCTGGAAAAATGCCCACAGAACTAATGCCCACTGTTGTGGCTGGTTGACTGACTGGTTGGCTGGTTGGCTGGCTGACTAGAAACAGCCCAGAGGCTGAGTGAATGGAGGATGTGGCTTGCTAGCTAGCTAGCTCGCTGGCTGGCTGGCTGGTTGGCTGGCTGACTGGAAACAGCCCAGAGGCTGAGTGAATGGAGGATGTGGCTTGCTAGCTAGCTAGCTCGCTGACTGGCTACTTGGCTGGCAGACTAGCTGTACATGTGGTTGGCTGGATGTGTGACTGTGTTTTCGATCACAATATACTGCCTGCTTTAAATGTTTCACACACGAGAGGAGTGGAATAATCTTTTGGGTAAATCTTTGAGGGTGTGTGTAGTGCAAACGCCCAAGGGCATATTTATAAATGGGTAATTCTATTCAGAGCCTTGAGTGTGTATCCACTGCAAAGCAGGGAACAAGTGACAGACATGCACAGAGAAACGCATCATTGACGCACCTCTGAAGCTCATGCATGCACACACACTCATACACACACTCGCTGACACATACACGAATGCACATGAACCATTTTTTGCACATTGAAACTAAGCTTGAGCTTATAAACAAACACACACACACACACGCATCCCAAATGCCACTAGCTTCTAAAAAAGATGCCAGTGTACCCACAGAGTGAAATGAGAGAGGCGCATGATTGGGACCATGACTGGAAACAAGGGGTGTTCATGTGAGAGAAGGCTTCAGTGTTTCATGTCTCAGTCCCCTCTGACTCTATCTGACAACATCTTGGACTCACGACACTGCATGTTAACATGAAGCCAGCTACTGGGACCAGCCCTACGTTGCTTTGTTTGTTGATGTGCGAGAGATAGACTGGAGGAGGCCCCATGCAGAGGAGTAATCAGAGAGCTCCGAGCACCACGCCTTCTCTCCCTGCCTCCACTCCATGTTCACTGTGCTCTCTTCGCTCTCTTCCTCTCCTCATCCTGAACTCCTCTCCTTTTCCTTCCCCTCTCCTCCTTTCTCCCCCCCCCCCCCCTCTCTCCTCTCCTCTCCTCTCCCAGGACAATCAGTGGTGTTGGCTTGGGATGCTAATTGAATTGGGCTGGAGGTCTGGTGGTAATGTGCAGCAGATGGCCGGGGCATTCCTGCATTCTCCAGCAGCGGGCCTGGATCTGCCCAGGGTAATGAAAGCAGCACGCAGGCTAGAGAACAGCCCTCACCCTCTTACTGGGGCTCTACACACACTGGCACTCACACCCACACTTGTGTCCCCTCATGGCCACTTGCTTAGAAAAGGTGTCACACAGTGTTGTCGTCATTTCCTCCAGAAATACGGCGTTCGACGAATACAGAAACGCACTTTCTCTCTGACGCACGCACACACACACACACACATCAACGCTGACACACAAACACACACACTATCGACAGTACAGTGCACGTCTTTGTTACATTCACCATATACACTGCACCCAAACCCAGCTCTCCAGCGCCAGGCTGTTGAGCCCTGTCACTAGGTGGCAGTGTTGAGCTGTGAGGAGTCCAGAGCGCTGCTGTTTAGCGATGTGGGGGCGCTGCGCTGAAGACATAATAAAGACACAAATCAATGTTGATAATTTGGAGAGTGGTCCGACCTGGACTGAGTTATAATTTTCCAGGTCTTGTGCAGCGCTGGAGAGTAAACAGTATGCACAGTAAATCAGAGGGGAGGCTGGAGAGGGGGAGGGGGGGAGCGAGGGAATGAAAAGGAAAGAGAGTGAGGCGGGTCGGAAGAAATGCTTCAGGAAAAAAAAAGAGGAGATAGACAGCGGCATGAAGGGAGAGAGAGACGAAACAGAAAGGGGAGAGAGAGAAATAATAAGAGATGTGGTTGAAAAGCAGCTTCTAATGTAATAACAGCTCTGTGAGGAGAGGAAAACATTGCTTCTCACAATAACAACCATCATCGCCTATCAAGTGCATCTGGAAATAAGCACAACACAACCTGCTATAAGTCTGTACGTGTGCATTGACGTGTGTGCGTGTGTGTGCGTGTGGGTGTGTGTTGTCTCTGGGTGATTATCCTGGTGTGACATGAGCGTGGGCAGATTAGAGGTGAGACAGATAGAGAGGTGCATTGTCGTCAGGACGAAGAGGGGGTGCTCCAGTGAAACTACACAAAGCAAACAACATGCTCTGTATGTTTGTGACTGAGTGTGTGCAATTCCCCTCTGAGGAGGTCTGTACGTACCGTTTGTAATGTGTGTGTGTAAGAGCCTGTATAAGTCTGTGCGCGTGTGTGTGTACGAATGCATTAGTGACTGAGGGCGTACAAATGTGTGTGTGTGTGTGTGTGTGCGTGGCAGCCGTTCTGGGGGCAGTGAGAGATGGATGGGTGAGTCTGTAGGTGGTAATTACAGGTGATTTGTGCTCTGCCGTGCACAGCTTGTCCTGCCGTTCGGTTATTGCAGCCAGAGCAGCACAGCACAGGGGCTGGAGCATCCACTACAGGACCCCTCACACAGCAGGCTGGGCTCTGACACACACACACACACACACACACACACGCAAACGCACACGCACACACACGTGAACGCACACTGTACACCCTTTTAACACACACACATGTGCATGCATACAGACACCCACAGGTACTGTACATAAACACACTGCGCAGTACACACACTGTTCACACACCACTCACTGTACACACACACACACACACACAGATACTGTTCACACACTGCTCACTGTACACACACACACACACACACAGATACTGTTCACACACTGCTCACTGTACACACACACACAGATACTGTTCACACACCACTCACTGTACACACACACACACACACAGATACTGTTCACACACTGCTCACTGTACACACACACAGATACTGTTCACACACCACTCACTGTACACACACACACACACACACAGATACTGTTCACACACTGCTCACTGTACACACACACAGATACTGTTCACACACCACTCACTGTACACACACACACACAGATACTGTTCACACACTGCTCACTGTACACACACACACACACACACACACAGATACTGTTCACACACCACTCACTGTACACACACACACACACAGATACTGTTCACACACTGCTCACTGTACACACACACACACACAGATACTGTTCACACACTGCTCACTGTACACCACACACATTATGCACCCTCGCACAGCTTCTTCCTGTCCCCAGAATGAGGCACCAGCATACCCTGGCCTCTGCTCAACCACCTACCTGTCATGGGTGGGCGACCACATCCACACTGTGTGTGTTTGTGTTCACCGTGTCTCTCTACTGTCTGTGAGTGTCTTACTCACATCATCCACACTGTGTGTGTCTGTGTTCACCGTGTCTCTCTACTGTCTGTGAGTGTCTTACTCACATCATCCACACTGTGTGTGTCTGTGTTCACCGTGTCTCTCTACTGTCTGTGAGTGTCTTACTCACATCATCCACACTGTGTGTGTTTGTGTTCACCGTGTCTCTCTACTGTCTGTGAGTGTCTTACTCACATCATCCACACTGTGTGTGTTTGTGTTCACCGTGTCTCTCTACTGTCTGTGAGTGTCTTACTCACATCATCCACACTGTGTGTGTTTGTGTTCACCGTGTCTCTCTACTGTCTGTGAGTGTCTTACTCACATCATCCACACTGTGTGTGTCTGTGTTCACCGTGTCTCTCTACTGTCTGTGAGTGTCTTACTCACATCATCCACACTGTGTGTGTTTGTGTTCACCGTGTCTCTCTACTGTCTGTGAGTGTCTTACTCACATCATCCACACTGTGTGTGTTTGTGTTCACCGTGTCTCTCTACTGTCTGTGAGTGTCTTACTCACATCATCCACACTGTGTGTGTTTGTGTTCACCGTGTCTCTCTACTGTCTGTGAGTGTCTTACTCACATCATCCACACTGTGTGTGTCTGTGTTCACCGTGTCTCTCTACTGTCTGTGAGTGTCTTACTCACATCATCCACACTGTGTGTGTTTGTGTTCACCGTGTCTCTCTACTGTCTGTGAGTGTCTTACTCACATCATCCACACTGTGTGTGTTTGTGTTCACCGTGTCTCTCTACTGTCTGTGAGTGTCTTACTCACATCATCCACACTGTGTGTGTCTGTGTTCACCGTGTCTCTCTACTGTCTGTGAGTGTCTTACTCACATCATCCACACTGTGTGTGTTTGTGTTCACCGTGTCTCTCTACTGTCTGTGAGTGTCTTACTCACATCATCCACACTGTGTGTGTTTGTGTTCACCGTGTCTCTCTACTGTCTGTGAGTGTCTTACTCACATCATCCACACTGTGTGTGTCTGTGTTCACCGTGTCTCTCTACTGTCTGTGAGTGTCTTACTCACATCATCCACACTGTGTGTGTTTGTGTTCACCGTGTCTCTCTACTGTCTGTGAGTGTCTTACTCACATCATCCACACTGTGTGTGTTTGTGTTCACCGTGTCTCTCTACTGTCTGTGAGTGTCTTACTCACATCATCCACACTGTGTGTGTCTGTGTTCACCGTGTCTCTCTACTGTCTGTGAGTGTCTTACTCACATCATCCACACTGTGTGTGTCTGTGTTCACCGTGTCTCTCTACTGTCTGTGAGTGTCTTACTCACATCATCCACACTGTGTGTGTCTGTGTTCACCGTGTCTCTCTACTGTCTGTGAGTGTCTTACTCACATCATCCACACTGTGTGTCTGTGTTCACTGTGTCTCTCTACTGTCTGTCTTACTCACATCATCCATCATGTGTCCTGTCCTCCCAGACACCTCCATCAGTTACTGAGAGGCCCAATCATTTGGAATTGATTAAGTCCCCCCCCCTCCCCCCTCAGACAAGCCGTGTGAATACAAAGCAGCCCATATTAGGACTGTCCCATAATAAAGAGTGGTGAGAATGATTCCCGAGTCCCAGGATATAAGCTTCTGTAGGAAACGACAAAGGGAGGGAGATTAATCATACGTTTATCCTCCCCTCTCTCTCTCCCTCTCTCCCGTGTCTGTCCAGATCGCTCTCTCTCTCTCTCTGGCTAGTTGTGGCCAGGGATATGATGACGGGGTATATAGGTCTGTGTTAAACAAGGGGATGAGAGGAGAAGACGACCTGGTGGCATACCAAGGACGCACATCTGAAAGAGAGACAGGCAGAGAGACCGAGAAGGAGAGATCGAGGCAGAAAGAGAGAGACACAAAGCCTCTGCTCAAGAACGAGCAACTAAGGATCTATAAATAGGAGGACAGGAAGGAGAGAGAGAGAGAGAGGAGGGCAATTGGTGAGTAAGCTCTCTCTATCTTCCAGTATATCCTCCGCATGCCGTCCTCCTTCCCTTCCCCCCTCTCCCTCTCTCTCTCTCTCTCTCTCTCTCTCTCTCTCTCTCTCTCTCTCTCTCTCTCTCTCTCTCTCTCTCTCTCTCTCTCTCTCTCTCTCTCTCTCTCTCTCTCCCTCTCTCTCTCTCTCTCTCTCTCTCTCTCTCTCTCTCATTTACTTCTACCTGTCAATGTTGTTCATCCACTCCCTATCATCCTACCCTCTGGGTTTTTACCTCATTCTACAATCCATCACGCTCACCTTCCCTGTCCCACCTTCCTTACTATGTCTTCACTCTATTCCTCACTCTGTGCTTTTCCACCTTCCTTTCCTCTTCTCCTACATTCCTTTCCCCCCTGATTCTCTCTCCACGCGTGTGTGTGTATCCGTGCGTGTGATTGGTATGCATGTGTGCATCTGTGTGTTGGTGTGCGATTCGCGTGTGCGCATGTGTGTCTACATGTGTACTCTGTGTGTGTGTGTGACCTGTGTGTGTGTGTGACCTGTGTGTGTGTGTGACCTGGCGGCTCCCTGGTGGGAGAGGGGAGGTGACGTGACACCTGGAAGCAGGCTGACAGCCTGGAGGAGCGAGACGCCGCTTTGCCGCTTTCATCCCTGACATGTTTCAACCTCCTCCTCCAACCTCACACACTGGTCGCCACATTTAGACACGCTCACACACAAAGACATATCCACCCCCCTCCACACACACACACACACACACAGATAGACATGTCAACACCCATCCCTAGGTAAACATGGTCAGATGGTTACTATAGCCTTGGTGTGACCACACAGCTCCTTGCCTTCCGGCCAAGGTCTTCCAGACTGCCCTCCCACACCCAGGATACTGCCCTCCCACATCCAGGATACTGCCCTCCCACACCCAGGATACTGCCCTCCCACATCCAGGATACTGCCCTCCCACACCCAGGACTACTGCCCTCCCACACCCAGGACTACTGCCCTCCCACACCCAGGATTCTGCCCTCCCACATCCAGGAGTACTGCCCTCCCACATCCAGGAGTACTGCCCTCCCACATCCAGGGTACTGCCCTCCCACATCCAGGATACTGCCCTCCCACACCCAGGACTACTGCCCTCCCACACCCAGGACTACTGCCCTCCCACACCCAGGATTCTGCCCTCCCACATCCAGGAGTACTGCCCTCCCACATCCAGGGTACTGCCCTCCCACATCCAGGAGTACTACCCTCCCACACCCAGGATACTGCCCTCCCACACCCAGGATACTGCCCTCCCAAATCCAGGAGTACTGCCCTCCCACATCCAGGATACTGCCCTCCCACATCCAGGATACTGCCCTCCCACACCCAGGATACTGCCCTCCCACACCCAGGATACTGCCCTCCCACATCCAGGACTACTGCCCTCCCACACCCAGGATTCTGCCCTCCCACATCCAGGAGTACTGCCCTCCCAAATCCAGGATACTGCCCTCCCACACCCAGGATACTGCCCTCCCACATCCAGGACTACTGCCCTCCCACACCCAGGATTCTGCCCTCCCACATCCAGGAGTACTGCCCTCCCACATCCAGGGTACTGCCCTCCCAAATCCAGGATACTGCCCTCCCACACCCAGGATACTGCCCTCCCACACCCAGGAGTACTGCCCTCCCACAGCCAGGAGTACTGCCCTCCCACACCCAGGATACTGCCCTCCCACACCTAGGATACTGCCCTCCCACACCCAGGATACTGCCCTCCCACACCCAGGATACTGCCCTCCCACATCCAGGACTACTGCCCTCCCACACCCAGGATTCTGCCCTCCCACACCCAGGATACTGCCCTCCCACACCCAGGATACTGCCCTCCCACACCCAGGATACTTCCCTCCCACACCCAGGATACTTCCCTCCCACACCCAGGATACTTCCCTCCCACACCCAGGATACTGCCCTCCCACATCCAGGAGTACTGCCCTCCCACACCCAGGATACTGCCCTCCCACACCCAGGATACTGCCCTCCCACACCCAGGATACTTCCCTCCCACACCCAGGATACTGCCCTCCCACACCCAGGAGTACTGCCCTCCCACAGCCAGGGGTACATCCTCCAGACACAGCCCGCGGCCGCGCCACACAAACATGTCAGACCCGGTGATAAAACATCCCTGTGTTTGGCATGTCTGACTCTGCGCTGTCTGGGAGCGATTAATCCGGTACTTTACTACTGTCAACATGCTAGGGTTTCAAACGCCCTGTGATCCTAAACAAACTGTCACATGTGGTTTCTGCCGATGGGAGAGGTAATGTGTTTCGGGAGGGAAAACGTCATTTCTTAGACGCACTGGATGTTCCATTGGCTGATAAGCTGTTTAATGTGACATCATTAGATTTACAACCAAACCCCCCCCCCCCAAACAATCGTTAAGGTCATGGCTTATCGGAGCTCTCCAAAGCTTTGGCATCTCTTATTGTGCATAATCTCCTTCTTTTCTCTTCTCTTCATCCTCTACCCCTCCAGCCCTGGAGGCCTTGGGAAGTGACTTAATAGCACACACACACACACACACACACAGACACACACACACACTCCCCGCACACTGCCACACCTAGTAACACAACACTGCAGGAACACTGCCCTTACTACATCACTAATGTTCCAGAGCCCTGAGGCAGTGCTGCTCTGTCACGTTGACAAAATGGCTGCTGCCTTTAGTTTAGCACCAGACAGGATGATCTGGTGCGTTGCTCCTTTGTTGGGGGGAGTTATTTCCCCCCCGATATGAATGCAGCGCAAGACTGGATCTGACATCGCGAAACATTCCCCCGCTTCCATCGTACCGTAAACACACACCAACCAAGCCCTCCTCGGTTGAGCAAGGGGCAGAGATGCGGAGGGGGAAGTTGGGTGTGTGTGTGTGTGGGGGGAGGGGTTGTGAGGGAGGGACACATGAAAGTTATGGTTCAATTAGGCGGAGGGTAAAAATAATCTAATCCATAAATTAGCTAAAAGTCAATTAGGACAAGTTGCCAATTAAGGACAAATGTGTGACTTGAGGGCAAGTGTATAACAGGCAGCAGGAGCAGCTCCATGCTGGGAGCAGGACTGTGTCCTTGCTTGTTTACGTGGTGCCAGGCTGAGGCAGAGCAGGGGCCGTGTGTCTGCTACAGAATTACCCACACTCACGCAACCTGCTGAGGCCCACCTAGGGCCCTGTCTGGCTGGCTGGCTGGCTGACTGTCTGTCTGTTCTGAGTAGATCCTCTGACTGGGTTGCGTGTCTAAATGTGTGTGTGTGCTGGGGGGTGAGAGAGACAGGTGTTGGAAGGAGTTTGTGGGGCAGAATGAGCGATTGTGATCTGACTAAATGCTCAGCAGAGCTGAGCTCTGGAGGGGGGGAGTTACCCAGGCTTGTCTGCTCTGTGTGGAAGAGCAGTCCAACTAGCTCCGTGATCCTGAGCAGTGAGCTCACACATCCTGCTGAAACAGCAGCTCCCCACACTGCTGGGGGGGAACCTGGAACAGCATGCTTTACCCTGAGCCTCTCTAACACCAGGGGGCTTAACAGAGGAGCCCATCTCCTGGTCTCTCCTGTGATCTTGTACCTGGTGACCTGACCTCTCTGGGACCCTTGACCCCCTGTCCCTCCTCACCTCAGCCTGTGGTGACCCTTGTCCCCTGTCCCTCCTCACCTCAGCCTGTGGTGACCCTTGACCTCTGTCCCTCCTCACCTCAGCCTGTGGTGACCATTGACCCCTGTCCCTCCTCACCTCAGCCTGTGGTGACCCTTGACCCCTGTCCCTCCTCACCTCAGCCTGTGGTGACCCTTGTCCTTGTACGGGGTGATGTCCAGGACCGTCTCCTCCCAGGTCTTAGTAATGCTCTCCAGGCCCTGGAAAATACCAGAATAACAACGTTCACAACCACACGCGCACCTCACCTCACATGCAAATTCCAGAACAAGGGTGTGTGTGTGTGTAATGTGTGTGTAATGTGTGTGTGTGTAATGTGTGTGAGTGTGTGTCGAGGGAGCAGGGGAATTAGCGGCCTGAGCAGGCGAGCAGACAGCTCTCCTACAGACGTGAAACCATTGATGTTGGCACCTCACGGAGCGGCGCTCACTCACATCACACAGCTGAACCTTCCAGAAATAAGCATGATGATGAACAAGGCATGCAACCAGATATATATATATATACACACACGTTCTTCTTTTCCTCGCTCCTTTTCCTTTCTCCACCACTTTTTCTCATGACTTCTAAGTGAACTGTGTCAGGGGTTGTGGGGGGGGGGGCAAAGGGGGTGGCTGTGGGTGTTCACACACTCTGTGTTGATGTAACCTCTGTTGGTGCTGAACACTGAGGTGGGGGTGGGGCAAGAGAGAGAGAGAGAGAGAGAGAGAGAGAGAGAGAGAGAGACAGAGAGACAGAGAGAGAGAGAGAGAGAGAGAGAGAGAGAGAGAGAGAGAGACAGAGAGGACTCAGAGTGTCTGACAGTCCGACAGGTCTGGGCCCCCAGGACAGCAGCGAGGCCCCCGGTCTGATCTGATGTGGAGGATATCAAGCCCTGCTCAGGCTCAGTCTCCCCCGGCGCTCAGCTGCCAGAGCTGGACCCACCCAGGGGAGACCCGCGGTGATGAGCTGCAGCCACAGCGCTAATGCTAGCACCACTAACGGCTAGACAGCAACCTAACCTCTCACATTATGATCGCTGCAGCTTGCTGGATAATTAACCCCCATTGCTGCTCTTGCTAGCTAGGTACTTAACCCCTCCGGTACTTCTGCTCTAGCTAGTCGGCTAGCTACTTGACCTTACCAGGGCTGCATCTAGCTCTGTACCTGGGGCTATTAGCGCACAGAGACCTTTGCACCTGTGAGCCATTTATCACTGTAGACCCACACTGCCCACCAGGAGGCTTTCATAAGCTGTGAGCACACATGAAGGCGGGCCCCGGGTCCCAGAGGAGACCAGGGTGAACACTTTGGAGGGCCCTGAAAGGAAATACACTCTGAACTATGAACCCAGAGAGAAAATAGAAAAGATTGAATGACTGACGCCCCAGGGATATATATGTGGAGAGAGGTGGAGAGATGATGAAGTCAGTGGTACATGTTGGGGTAGACAGAGAGAAAAGGATAGAGAGGGCGGGGGGGGGGGGGGGGGGGAAAGAGAGAAGGCACGAACGAGAGAAACAGGACTGAAATAAACGAGGAGAAAAAGAAAGAAGAAGAGACACGGGTAGAAAGAGAGCGACAGAGAGTCTGGCAGTAGACAGCAGAGCATCGAAAGGCTCTACACAGGGAGATAGGTGTGTTTGTCAGCAAGGCAGAGAGCACAGCCCCCCCCCCCCCCCCCCTCCCCCCACAGGGCTGACCTGCTCTATGGAGAGCTCCTTGCTGGCCGCTCCAGAGATCTCGGCTATGCGCTCAGCGTGCTGGTCCATCCCCAGCGCCACGATCTTCTCCAGGGTGAAGTCTGGACTGGTGTGGTCGAACGACCGCTGCAGCTCGTGCCTGATCTGCTCCCAGTGTCTGGTGGCACACACACACACACACGCATCAGGTTAGAAAGGTAAAGGAGGAAGGACAGAGAGGAAGAGGGAGCTGAGTGGAGTTTCCAGGTGAGGAGATCCAGGTCCTTCAATCCATCTCATTCCAGGGTTGTCCCTCCCAGCACAGTGGGAGCTTCAGGCGGGAGACAGCGACACGTGGGCTGACTGGTGCACGTCTGGTGAAGTGTCTCTTCCAAGTGGGTCATTACCACCTCACCCTGACGAGCCTGACTGACAGCTGACAGGAGGAGACGGAGGAGGAGGAGAGGAGATGGAGGAGGGAGGGTATCTGTGCCCCACCATCCCTCTGGCGTTTTTCCTGGTGTTTAATCACAGTCTCTCACGGGGAAACTCCTCCCCAGGTGCCTCCGTGACTCTTGACTTCAAACGCACACCCGTGAACCCTCCCCTCCCCCCCTCCTCCTCCTCCCCCTTCCCCCCTCCTCCCCCCACCCCCCTGCGGTGTTCTGCAGAGTCTCGCTGTGCACCCCCCGGGGATGAGTCCACGCTGTTACACGCTCCCCCCCCCCCCCCCCCCCACACACACATCCTGTCGCAGCCTCCCCTCCCATCGCTCAACGTCAGGTGTGAGGCTGATGTTTATGGTGTGATGTTGTCCCTGGGCGGGCGAGGCCGCGACAGCTTGGGAGAGATCTTTCAGAGGGTTACATCACCGACGATTAGCCCCCGTCGGTCTGTCGTATCGTAGACACGTATCCACACTGACTCTGGGCCCTGTGTCAAAACAAGCACCCTGGAGGAGGGAGCTGGACAGGCCAGGGGTTCTGACAACGCCAGGTCCAATCTGGAGGGGGGTTCTGACAGAACCACGACAACGATAGAACCCCCTAGAACACTGCTTTGAATAGGAAATGATTTGTCTGGGGGAGGGGGGCTTGCAGTTGGAGGACTTGTGTATTATTACAGACACGAGAAGAGAGAGACAGAGAAGGGAGAGAGAGTGAGAGAGAGAGTTGAGGGCCGACATTCCTCTTGGCCGGGTCTGGCGCCAGGCCTGCTCTCTTCCCACTTCCAAGACAGAGAGACAGAGAGACAGGGCCAGGCCTGGGGAGACGGGGCCAGGCCTGGGGAGGGATGGGGGAGGAGGGGGGGTCCACTGGGACCTGATCGTATAGACACTGCCGTCTGACAAGGGGAAATTACATAGTGTATTAAAGAGGGGGAAATTAGACATATAAGGAAGGAAAACCTCAGGAGTGCACATGCTGTTGAAGACCTTGGGAGAAGTACACTGTAAAGAAACATTGATGGGGAAGATGAATTTACGGTTTTAAAGTCCTTTAACAGACCTTCACCTCTCAACCGAGTACTCTGCAGCAGAGCTGCATACAGGGCTGGAGATGATGAATTGGGAGGAGAATTTCATCCATTACGAGTGAGGTTGAATGGTAGGTGAGAAGGACACTAGTCTTTCTCCCGTGCCACAGAGTAGGATATGTGAACTTCTTGAGTATGCTCTGTTGCAACTTTGTTATAGGAGGACAGTCCCCTCCTTCCTCCCCCTCCCCCTCCCCCTCCCCCTCCCCCCTCCCCCTCCCTCCCCCTCCCCCTCTCTCTCTCTCTCTCTCTCTCTCTCTCTCTCTCTCTCTCTCTCTCTCTCTCTCTCTCTCTCTCTCTCTCTCTCTCTCTCTCTCTCTCTCTCTCTCCTACCTGTCTCTTATGGCAGGGTTCTTCAGGTCTGAGATGAGAGGGATGGTCCTCTTGAACTGGTCGATCCTGTTCTTGGAGAACTCCACAATCTCCCACTGTCTATCCTGCAGACCACACACACACACACACACGCACACCCCACACCACAGCTATTTACACACTAGCTACGTAGGGACAGTCCAAGCCTGCGTACCAACTGAACATCATACATTGTTAAGGAATCTGCTAACACGTACATTATACTAATGGGAGAGTAAAGCTGTTAATCACCCCTGTGGAGGACAAACCCTGTTATTGCACACGACTCGCACATCGAACATAGGATATGAATATGCATATTTCAGACAGCCTTTATATAGGTTTTGATGTTGAATATTTGATTTCTTCATAAATAGATATTGTTTATGAGAAACGCTCACACTATGATTTATTGATTTAGGCAGTGTGGGGCAGAGGACTATGTCCCAGTGTCCCTCTCCTTATCCAGCAGGGTAACACATGCTGAGTAAACACAGCACAGCGCAGACCTTGAGCTCTCTGCTGAGCTTGTGCAGCTTCTTGAACATGGTCTGGGCCGTGTTCTCCATGTGCTCCGTCTGCAGGCTGCAGAACTGGCCGGCCTTCCACTCGTCCCAGTGGGAGTCCCACTGCTGGCTGATCTCCCATACCTGCTGCAGGTGGTCCAGGTCCTGGAGGAGCACACACACACACACACGCACACACACACACACACGCGTATACACACCATCAGATATCAGGTGGATCTGAGCCCATACACTGTAGTCTGTGGGAGCATTCCTGGCGGTCTAAATAACAAGAAGAACCTCAGCAGGTAGAGGAGGAGGTGTCACAGTAGGTTTGGGAAGACACAACCTTTCATGTCTGCATCAACACTTCCTGTCTGTATGTCAAAGGTGGAAGCAACATCAAAAACACGTTGTTCACCCCTAGATGTGAGACCACAAGCTGATGAAGACAAAGGTAGAGAAAAGGAGAAGAGAAGGGCAGGCAGGCATCCTGGAGTCTCTGTGTGTGTGTGTGTGTGTGTGTGTGTGTGTGTGTGTGTGTGTGTGGGGCAACGGGCAGACCTTCTCCAGGGTCTGGACGTCCTTGGAGAGTGGCTGCTCTATCTTGAAGATGCTGAGGCCGTGGCGGATAGTTCCCTCCTCCTCCTTCAACAGCTCCAGCTGGGCCCTCAGAGCAGACACCTGCTCCAGGGCTGACTCACAGGACCCCGCGCTGCCAAACGGACCTACACACACACGCACACGCACACACAGTGCACGCATGAACACACAGAGACACCCACAGCACATTCGCATGACTAACTATCGCCGGAGAGAGTTCATAGCACCAACATACAGATAAGTAAACACGGTACACACACACACACACACACACAGAGCTGCTCATGCACGCGTGGTAATGTGACGAGGTGGAAGGTATAAAGCATCAAGGGGAGCAGGTCAGGTTTCAGAGTGGAGGCGCGGGGAGAACAGAGCAGCGATGGTTATCTCTGATGTTTGGTTTCATACGGTGCAGGGGGTCACCGAGGTGTTCCTCCCTCTGGGTCATTAAGGTTGTTTCACAGCTGGACCGGAGAGGTCGGAGGTCAACCCGCCCTGAGGGAGGAGGGGGGGGGGGAGGAGGGGGAGAGGGAGGGGGTGATGAAGAGTAGGAGCCAAGGGAGGAAAGTGTGAGCAAGGGAGGAGTGTGAGAGAGGGTGTTTATGTGTGCAAGAGAGAGAGAGAGAGCAATGGAGAAAGAGGGAGACAGAGTAACAAAGAGGTAGACGCAGAGATAGACAAAGAAAGAGAAATAGACAGACAGAGAGAGAGAAAGAGAGAGCTAGAAAGAGAGAAAGCTAGAGAGGGAGAGCTAGATAGGAAGAGCTAGAGGGAGAGAGAAAGTGCTTGAGAGAGAGAGAGAGAGAGAGAGAGAGAGAGGGAGAGAGAGCGCTTGAGAGAGAGAGAGAGAGAGAGAGAGAGAGAGAGAGAGAGAGAGTGAGTGAGAGAGAGAGAGAGAGAGAGAGAGCGAGTGAGAGGCAGACAGACCCAGTAGAGAGGTGTGAGACCCTCCTCTTAATCTGGGGATATGAGAGTGTTGTCTGGGGACTAGGCCTCTCCAGCCTCCCCACAAAGACAAGGGGCTCCCACGACCAGGCCTGCTCCGTCACTTGTCAGCTTTGATTTACGAGACACTTGATCTTCAGACCCCCTCCACCTCCACCCCCACCCCCCCCTCCCCTCTCCTCCATCTCCTGACAGGCCGGGCAGCACACTCCGCAAATCCGTCCTGGTCTCCGCTGAACACACACGGACCACCCCCAGATCTGGTGTGTGAGTCTGTGTGTGGATTCTGGTGTACTTATGACACCCTCCCTCTTTCCCTCTTTCCCTCCCTCCCTCCCTCCCTCCCTCCCTCCCTCCCTCCCTCCCTCCTCCACAGTCCACCCCCCTCTCTTATCTGCTTTCAATTAGAGCCCTTGGCTGGACTGGCCGGTTCCCTCTGCTCTCTCGCTGTAGTTGTGTCGATGTGGCCGGGGTCCTAACCAGGGGAAGCATGGAAAACACTCTGCATAGCGGAGTCTGGCTCCACTACATACCACTGGAGGAGGATTCCTACCACACTGTCTGGGACAACCTGGTGGACTTCATTAGGTGACAGACAGAGAGAGAGACAGAGAGAGAGAGAGAGAGAGAGAGAGAGAGTCTGCGTGTGCCAAAGAGAGACGTCTATCTGTTGAGACAGTCTCTGTTAGAGCATTAGACGGGTCTATCTCCTGCGCTGTGTGCCCTTCACAGCAGAGAAGGGGTTGTGTCTGACTCTGACCCAAATGATGGGCTATTACAAAGAGAGAGAGAGACAGAGAGAGAAAGAGAGAGAGAGAGAGACAGAGAGAGAAAGAGGTGTTCTATGGTGAATACTAATGTTAGGAAACACAAAGCTGTCTCCGGGACTCATTAACTTGGCAGTCAGCAGCCATTGTTTCGCACAACGTTACAAACATTCCTCGTGTCTTCAACCAGGCTGTGCTCGAATGCCCATAGCACCTTCAAGGAGCCTGGAGTAGAGGACTCTATAGAGGAGAAAGAGGTGTGTGTGTTTGTGTGTGTGTGTGTGTGTAAGCATGGGGGAACTTCATGGAAGTTGACAAACCCATCTGTTCTTTCTAACGTGCTGTAACTTTGTCACAGCATGAGACAGGAGTCTGTTGAAAGTGTTGAAACTCTGGATTCAGCTCTGGTGAGAGAGAGAGACAGAGAGGGAGAGAGAGAGAGAGAGAGAGAGGGGGGGGAGGAGAGAGAGAAAGAGAGAGAGAAGATAGGGAGGAGAGAGGGAGGAGAGACAGCAGGAGAGGGAACGAGGGAACGGAGTGAAATGATTAGAGGGAGGTAAAACAAAAGTAGGACGGAGGGTTGTCCTCTTTGATAGGTTTCAGTGCGACGCGTCTTTGTTCTGCGGGACGATGTGTTGGGTGTGTGAGAGAGGAGGGGGGGTGTGCGTGTGTTGTTTGTGTGTTGTTTCAGCCAATTTCAATCAGATTTTTAATGGAAACAGAGTAAACAAAAGGATGGGCCTGCTAACAGCACAGTGCATGATGATGTGTCACAGTAAACACTTGGGGGGGGGGGGGGGACAATCAGAGAGAACAACAATAGAGAACGAAGAGACAGAGGAAGAGAGGCAGTATGGGGGGATGGAGCGGGAGGAAGAATGAAGGGAAGGGAGGGATGGGAATGCGTGGAGGAAGAGAGGATAGAGGAACGTAGAGAGAGAGAGGGGGAGGGAGGGAGGGAGGGAGGGAGGGAGGGAGGGAGGGAGGGAGGGAGGGAGGGAGGGAGGGAGGGAGGGAGGGAGGGAGGGAGGGAGGGAGGGAGGGAGGGAGGAGTGGTCTTGTTGTAAGTATTGCTGAGAAGCAGGTGAAGGAGACGGGCTACTGGGCTGGATGAGAGACGCATAATTGGTTGTGATGTTCCTGTGATGTGCACGACTCTCCGCACACACAAAGAAGTGGAGGGAGAACACACACACCACAGACCAGGAATGGGGGAGAGAGACACAGAGAGAGAGAGAGAGAGAGACAGAGAGAGAGAGAGAGAGACAGAGAGAGACAGAGAGAGACAGAGAGAGAGAGAGAGAGGGGGGGAGGGAGGGAGAGAGACAGCGACCGATAAAGAGAGTGACAGAGAGAAAGAGACAGAGAGAGGAGTGCTGCTGTGAGGGCAGGGTGGTGTTCTCTCTCCTGCAAGGCTGGGCCCCCCAGAGGGCAGGCTGTGGCCCCGCACCATGTCAGACATGCACACACACACACACAACCACTGAGTCATCCTGCCCTGACAATCAGGGGGTCACACACCAGCTGTGTGTGTGTATTAGCACACAGCCTGTATCACGCGTGCCCACTCCTCAAAGCCATACTGCTCACTCACACTTCCCCTCACCACCTGTCACTCCAGCCTGCGCTGAGAGGAAACACTAGGTGACTCCAGCCTTGGAGGTATTGATCAAGTCAAGGTCATCTTCTGATCACACATATTGATTGGTGATCCATCAGGTGTCGTAAGTGCAGAGCTAGATCAAAACAGTGCATCTTCAAGCAGGGTTGGATAAAAACTATATATATATATATATATATATATATATATATATACATATATATATATATATATATATATATATATATATATATATATATATATATATATATATATACATATATAGTGTGGATAAAGGTGAAGTCTGTGTGTGTGTGTGTGTGTGTGTGGTGTGTGTGTGTGACCTGAGGTGGTGAAGTCCTGGATGCTGGTGTGCATCTTCTTCTTGAAGTCCTCAGCAGAATAGATCAGGCCGCTCTTGAACTTGTCCTTGTTCTTCTTCAGCATGACGTCGCTGTCGATCACCACCTGCTGGAACCACAGCCACTCCCCGTTCAGAGCCTCCAGCATCTCCTGCACCTGGGGGGGGGGGGGGGTGTTAGAGGCCTGTGTGTGTGTGTGTAGGACAGGCCGAGTGTTAGAGGCCTGTGTGTGTGTGTAGGACAGGACGAGTGTTAGAGGCCTGTGTGTGTGTGTGTGTAGGACAGGACGAGTGTTAGAGGCCTGTGTGTGTGTGTGTGTAGGACAGGACGAGTGTTAGAGGCCTGTGTGTGTGTGTGTGTAGGACAGGACGAGTGTTAGAGGCCTGTGTGTGTCTGTGTGCGAGACCCTCACAGGCTGTTCCACGGTGACCTCGTACTTCTCCAGGATGGTGAACTGCTCGTGGATGGGGGGGATCTGAGCCTGGATCCTGCCCAGGTCTGACTGCAGGCTCTCCAGCAGCTTCAGACTCTCACCCAGCTCCACCAGGGTCTGAGGAGGCTGGCTCAACCTGCACACACACACACACACATTAGTAGAGTAAAAGCTGGGAGTGTACACTGTGTGTCACCTCCACACACCCAGACCCCTCCACACACCCAGACCCCTCCACACACCCAGACCCCTCCACACACCCAGACCCCTCCACACACCCAGACCCCTCCACACACCCAGACCCCTCCACACAGCCAGACCCCTCCACACACCCAGACCCCTCCACACACCCAGACCCCTCCACACACCCAGACCCCTCCACACACCCAGACCCCTCCACACACCCAGACACCCCCCCTCTCTCCCTCACCTGTGGGCGTTGTCCTGCAGGAAGGCGTGCAGCTCTCGGAGGCGGGTGCCGGCCATGAGACTGAGCAGCTGGGTGAACTTGCCCTGCCACTCGTTACAGTGCTGCACCAGGGAGAACTTGAGGGGGGCGCAGTCCAGCAGCACAAACTGGACACTCAGCACCGTCTCCTCCTTCTGGACGTTGTTGGCCACCTCTGTGTACCTGGGGGGAGGGAGGGAGAGGGGGAGATGGGGGAGAGAGAGAGAGAGAGAGAGGGAGAGACGGAGAGAGGGAGGGAGGGAAACACGGAGAGAGATGGAGAAAAAGATAGAGACAGTTCGGCGACGGAAAGAAAAAGTCAAAGAAAAAAAAAAGGAAGAAAGAAAAAAGGGATTGGACAGAGTGATGAATGTGTATGAGATGTAGCAGCCATGTATTGGGTACCTAATATTGGGTATTAGTGCAGCTGTGTGCAGCTAAGTCAAATAGTAAATACACACAGAGGCATCAACAGAAATCAGATACAACACACAGGCAGTCTGACATGCCGGCTAGCTCTATCGATGAGGCGGGGCGGACAAACAGCTCAGACAGGTCGGCGTGTGTAAACACACACTCATCAACACACACACACACACACTCAGTGTTGACACACTTCACTGATCTACATATCGCAGCTTCAGACAAATCCATAAGACAATAATGCACCCGGCCCGCTGACACTGAGCACACGCACGCTCTCCAGGCTGGGAGTGGATCTATACTGTGTGACGAGCAGAGGTCAGGACCAGACAGGCTCGCCCCTACACTACCCTGTCATTACTCCTTTCCCTCTCCCCTCTTCCTCCCCCACCACTCTTCTCATCTCTCCATCTTCTCTTCACTTCCTATGATATTACTTCCTCATCCCTACGACTCACACCTCTCCTCCTTTCTCCCCCCCCCCCCTCTGTCTCCCCGCACAAGCATGTGTCCTTGTCACTGTGTGCCAATGTCGTGGTTTAGGGCAGCGGCGGGTGGTGTGTGTGGGTATGTGTGTGTGGGTGTGGGTATGTGTGTGTGTGGGTATGTGTGTGTGTGTGTCTAACCCCACCTGGCGATGTCGGCGTCGAAGGAGGACACGGGGGGGTTGAGGCGCTGGTAGCGGCGTATGAAGGGGTCCTTGTTGATCTCCCAGATCTCCCGGTGCTTGTCCCAGGTCTTCAGGTAGGCCTGCAGGTTGGCAGCGTTGGCCGTCATGCCCGCCGCCACCGCCGCCTGGATCTTCCCTATCTCCTCATCCTGCTCTGGAGGGGTGAGGAGGGGGAGGAGAGGGAGGGAGAGGGAGGGAGAGGGAGGGGGGGAAAGAGGAGGGGCCAATGGGCGGTGGAGTAGAGAGGGGAGGCCAGGGGAGGAGAGAGGAGAAAGGAGGAGAGAGAGAGAACACAGTCATCACGGTCCTTCCTTCCTCCCCTGTTTCCTCTGCGGCTCCAGGATTCGGTGTTCCAGAGAGTATTGACCCGTCCCTCAGTAGGGCGTGGGCCTCCATACGGGCTCCATCCGCCTCCTCCTCTCCTCAGACGCTCTGCCAGTCATCTGATATTCCCTAACAGGCACTTAGGCTGGTCAGAGGAAGTCATGAGTGAACACACTCCAGCCAGCCCAGCATGCATCACTGAGGCCCCCCCCCCCCGGGTGTTGTGGAGCTCCTGGTAGGGTGGAGATGGAGGGAGAGCCACCTGGCCTGGCCTGGCCTCCTCCTCCTCCATCTCCTCTGTTTCATTAGAGCCAAACGCTTGGAGCTCAGCTGGTCCCCACAGACCCCTCAGCTGTCAGTCAAGACTCTCGCTCCTTCACACACACACACACACACACACACACAGACTCACTCACACACGAGGGCACATACACTCAAATACAGAAGTTCATTTACAGCACACTCACACACACACACACACACTCCCTCACATACACAGCTGATTGACGGGAAGGGATGTTAAAATGGGCAGATGGCTGTCTGAGTGAGGAGCAGGGGAAGATGAAGGAGAGGAGAAAAATGGAGGGATGTGAAAGTCTGGGCTGGGATAAGGATGAAGGGAGAGGTGGGGTCAAGGAGGGCATGGGATGAATGTATTAGAGGGTCAAAGAACAAAGGAGAGAGGAGAGGAGAGGGATGAGCGAGAGGGGAGAGATGGACTGGGAGAACAAATGGAGGGGTTAGGGGGAAAGAGAGAGGGGGGAGGAGGTGGAAATGAGGTATGGGAGGAAGAGGAGAAGGAAGAGGAGGAGAACGTGGACAGAAGGGCAAAATACATTGAAGATGAGGGGAGGAGCGAAGAGAGGAGTGTGCGGAAGGGAGTAAGAAGGAAGGGAGGAGGAAGAGGAGGAAGAGAGCTTTGTTCCAACCGATGATGCTGTGCACAGGCTTCTTCTGTGAGCGTTTGCGGGTCAGGAGGTCAGGGAGGCGTTTGAACACAGAGATGGTGCTGATGAGCTGGGAGCTGATGTTGTTCACTATCTGAGCCAGCTTCTGCAGTGTGGGGGAGAACTCCACCTGCACACACACACACACACACACAAATGAACATAGCATATTACTAGTGGCGTTAACAATAACCCTAATTTCTATCAATGGTTCCAGCCTTCAGGCAAAAACTAGCAAAGACCAATTTCTTATCTTCCTAATATACCGTTTTTCAGGCTTACAAACTAAAGCCCAGCTCACACACAAACACACACACAGAAACACAAATACACAGAAACACACACACAGGGAAAGACACACACAAAAACACACTCCACCCCAACTGGATGAACAGTTCTTTTAGGCTGTAAATCCCTGTGTTTCCAGTGTAAAGTGATGTGTGGTTGTGAGGGCGGTCCTGTGTGCAGGTCGTGTGAGGCTGCAGGGTGAGCAGCTCCAGACTGCAGCCCTGCACCAGCAACATGCTCCCTGCATAAGGCCTGACTCACACGGCACTCCTGGTTCATACACACCAGAGAGCCCTGGATCTCAGGGCTGGAACGGCTTCATGTGGAGAGGACTGTGTGTGGGTGTGTGTGTGTGTGTGTGTGTGAGAGAGAGAGTGTGTGTGTGTGTGTGTGTGTGGGTGTGTGTGAGAGAGAGAGTGTGTGTGTGTGTGTGTGTGTGCGTGGGTGTGTGTGTGTGTGTGTGTGTGTGTGTGTGTGTGGTGTGTGTGTGTGTGTGTGTGTGTGTGTGTGAGAGAGAGAGTGTGTGTGTGTGTGTGTGTGTGTGTGTGGGTGTGTGTGAGAGAGAGAGTGTGTGTGTGTGTGTGTGGGTGTGTGTGTGTGTGTGTGTGTGGGTGTGAGAGAGAGAGTGTGTGTGTGTGTGTGTGTGTGGGTGTGTGTGTGTGTGTGTGTGTGTGTGTGAGAGAGAGTGTGTGTGTGTTCTGTCTCTGTAGTACAAGGACAAATGCTGTTCCAGTCTATTATCCAGTGTTGTAAACAGAGAGGTGCTGACCTGCCTCACTGTGGATTTCATGTGACTCAGACCTTGACTTGGCTACAAAGTCACGGAGACACACTGGGAAAATGGATGACACTGCTGGTAAATATGACATTATTGTCTATTTGTGTGAGTTTCTTGTGTGTGTGTATCTTGTGTGTGTGTTTATGATGTACGTTGGTGCGTGTGTGTATCTAGTGTGTCTTGTGTGTGCATGTGTGTATCTTGCGTGTGTGTGTACCTTGTGTGTGTACCTTGTGTGTGTATCTTGTGTGTGTGTGTGCCCCACCTGTGAGGGGGCCCCTGGAGCCTCCTGCCTCAGCACCACCTGCACCCTGAAGAGGGGGTTGGGGGAGGTCTTGCTGTCCCCGTTGACGGCCTTGGAGAGCTCCTGCAGGGAGCCCTTGATGTTGTAGCGCAGCGCCTCCTCCACGATGCTGTCTATCTTCTCAGTGTAGGTCACCCAGTACTGCTGGACCTGGGGCGGGGAGAGAGGGAGAGAGAGGGAGGGAGATTGAGCAAGGGGGAAGGGAAGAGAAAGGGAGTGAGAGAGAAACAGAGAGAGGGAGGGAGAGAGAGAGAGAGAGAGAGAGAGAGAGAGAGAGAGAGAGAGAGAGAGAGAGAGAGAGAGAGAGAGTCCATAGAGTGAGGTAGAAAGGAAGTGAGCTACCGGCAGCACAACCGGATCTACTTATTGGATCTACTTCTAAGCTACTGTAAGCCCACTCACTCCCTTTTCCTTCACCAGGTTGGTGTTGGGCCCTTCTGTCTCCTACAGCCTAGCACAGTAGAGTACAGCATAAACACACCCAGACCTCCACCCCCCCCCCCCCCCCCCCACCCCACCCTCCCACACACACACCTCAGCCCCGTCTGTGCGGAAGGTCTCGTAGACGCGGGCCATGATGCTGACGATGTCCTGGTGAGCGGAGCGCAGCCTCTGGAGCTGGCTCTGCTGGTGGGCCAGCTGGTCGGCCTCAAACTCCAGGTCCCGGTACACCGTCTTCCCGTCCACACGCACCAGCAGCAGCTCGCTGATCTGCCCACAGTGTCGCTCTATGGCCAGGTTGGCCGCCTTGTACTCGTCCACTATCAACTGGATCTGAGGAGGGGGGGAGGGGGGGGAGAAGGGAGGATAAGCGAGGAGAGGAAAAGTAATAGAAGAGGGGGAAAAGTATGTCATGAACACAGCCCCCATGGGATTTGGCTATAAGGTTTAACAGTGGTGTCCCTTCCTTCCTGCCCGGCTCTGGAGATCACAGGAGAGCTCGTTTCATAGGAATCCTTCTCCTCCATCTTGACCCCCCCACCACCACAACCCCCCCCCCCCCCCCCCCTCCCTTCAGCGCCTCTCTGGTTTGAATTACAGACAGGCCTTATCCTGACAGCATCAGCCATATACATCCAAGAGTTTCCTATTCAATTTGTAGAAGCAAAGAGCTCTGCTCGTCGTCTCCCCCTCCCCCCCTCTCTCCTCTCTCTCTCTATCTGCTGGACCTCATTCATATGGAGAGTAATCCCACTCACTCAGAATTTCAGATCCGAGCTGGGATCTCCAGATTTGAGGGCTTTCATGGGGATAAGGTATGCCGTGCAGAATAAGCCGCAGAGAGAGTTTGATGAACTGGGAGGGTTCAGAGAAGGAGGATGAGGAGGGGGAAGGAGGGGATGTGTGTGTGTGTGTGTGGGGGGGGTTTGAGTGGGTTCAGATCTTCTCTGCTTCTTCCTTCCTCCCCTCTCCCCTCTCTTCACCAAGCTCTAGTAGAATAGTTCTCCTCAGTAGAATAGTTCTTCTCTTCATGTCTAGCTCTCTCGCTCCCTGCTTTTCTCTCTTCCTCGTGCACACCCTGCCTACTTCTCCCTCTCTTCATGTCTTTCCATACCTTTGCTCTTTCTCTAAACCTCTTCTCTCCGTCCTTCCCTCCCCCAGGCAGTGCCAGGTCCCTGATTTCAGGTCCCTGACTTTGGGTTCCTGACTTTGGGCTCGACAGATCTTGACATTGTGTTGATGCAGACCTGATCTTCAGTCCCTCGGGGGAGGGTGTGGTGGGGGCCGATGTTCCCAGTCAGCGCTCATTAGGCAGGCTAGCCCTGTAGCCCCTCTGACACCCCACTCCCCCCCCCGTCGCCGTCGCCGGGCGACACGTACCTGCGCCCGTCTGCACGCCACACTGGATCCTGTCATTACGCTGGAGCTGTGGCATCCTTAGGAACTCCCTGTCTGTGTCTGTATGCATGTGTCTGTCGGTGTGTACCTGTGTTTCTGTGTGTGTCTGTCTCTGTCTGTCTGTGTGTATCTGTGTGTATTTGTGTCTGTATGTATCTGTGTGTGTGTCTGTGTGTATCTGTGTCTGTGTGTGTATATCTGTGTGTGTATATCTGTGTGCATGTCTATGTCTCCTTCAATTGGTTTACGTCTCCATCATACGACGCCTCCTGTGTTCTAATGCAGTCCTATATGGACACTGAGCTGAAATGAAACGCAGCGGGAGGTCAACTTATACTGTCGGGTAGAGTATCTCTCTCTCTCCCTTACACACACACACACACACACACACACACACACACACACACACACACACACACACACACACAACTCTCTTAATCCCCACAGAGACGATTCAGCTGTGTGGGTGGATAGCAATATTGCAGCCATCATCAGACTAGTGTGGATTGGTCCTGAGCAGGTTGTCAAACATGGACCTGGGCCATGATGTGTTGTCTGGTTCTGCTGGGTCAGGCCCACACACACACACACACACACACACACATTCATGTGATGGAGAGGCTGATAGCAGAATAATGACAACTGCAGCCAGTGTGGTGGTATTGTTGCCTGTGTGTGTGTGTGTGTTGAGTGCAGACTGGGGCCATTTGTTCAAGCAGAGAGCCCTGCTCCACCACATCCTCTCCCTGTAGCTATGGAGTTACAGTTCCATCAGGCCCAGCTGGAATCAGGACCGCAGTAGTCAGGTCAAATATGGGGCTAAATCGGAGCCAAATTGGTCCAATTACAGTTTAGGGTAATATACTGCTTTGTAAGGATAATATGAATTGATACTTGGCTTCATAATGTCCCAGGAGAAGTGTTAATTATTGAGGCAAGCGTGTGAGAATGAGGGGTTGTAACAAATGAGTCGATTTTCCTTTGACCCTCTCGTCTCTCAGTTGAATCAACAGAGGAACTGTATTTCTGTCTCTGGACGTCCCTGTGTCCTCTGTCTGCCCTGGACTGCAGCTCCTGGGTCTGGAACAGTCTGTCTGCCCTGGACTGCAGCTCCTGGGTCTGGAACAGTCTGTCTGCCCTGGACTGCAGCTCCTGGGTCTGGAACAGTCTGTCTGCCCTGGACTGCAGCTCCTGGGTCTGGAACAGTCTGTCTGCCCTGGACTGCAGCTCCTGGGTCTGGAACAGTCTGTCTGCCCTGGACTGCAGCTCCTGGGTCTGGAACAGTCTGTCTGCCCTGGACTGCAGCTCCTGGGTCTGGAACAGTCTGTCTGCCCTGGACTGCAGCTCCTGGGTCTGGAACAGTCTGTTTGGCTGAGCCAGCATGACTCAGGGGCTCCACTGAGGAACTTGGGTTGATACCCAAAGCTCTACCTGATAAGTACACTGTAACCAGTACAACTTGTGGTCCCGACCTCGCTCTGTGAGGGGGCTGATGTAGAAACACACTTACAACCTGTGCTCCAGGCCTCTCTCTAATGTAAACCTGGACTACAGCCTGTGCTCCAGGCCTCTCTCTAATGTAAACCTGGACTACAGCCTGTGCTCCAGGCCTCTCTCTAATGTAAACCTGGACTACAGCCTGTGCTCCAGGCCTCTCTCTAATGTAAACCTGGACTACAGCCTGTGCTCCAGCTCCTTCTCTGTGTGAGTGGTGTGTGTCACCTTGCTGGCGTGGAGGCGGCAGTCGCTGATGAAGACGTTGGAGGCTCCTTTGGAGGACCAGAGCAGCTTGGAGAGGCCCGGCTGGATCTTCTTATCCAGGAAGCGAATCCGCTCCCGGAACAGACCCAGCTCGTCAGCAGACAGCGACGCGATGATCCTGACACACACGCACATACAAACACACACAGACAGAATAATGTGTGTGCGTTAGCGAGAGTCATCTGGAATACTGTACATCTCCAGGAAGTTTATTGTTCGTTTACCAAACACAACGTAAACAACAAGACATCTGTAAACACCGATGGCCTTTTTGTCTCTTCTGTGGGTGTGCGTGTGTGTGTGGGATCTCTCATCAACAGAACAAGTGTTTTTAGTCTAACAGGGAGTCCCTCCAGCAAACCCAGTGGTTCCTGCTGTGTGTGTGAAGCCTTGACCCCAGTCTGGGCCTCAGCCCCAGGTGGTGCTCCTGCAGCATTACAGCAGACAGGGCTGACTGCTAGCTGCCCTCCCTCCCCTCAGGCCACAGTGGTGTGTGTGTGTGTGTGTGTGTGCCCAGCCTCTCTGGGCCCTGGGCTGTGTGTGTGCACAGGCTTACTGTCCTGCCGCAGTGACCGGAGGTGCACTTTGCACCTGTGTGCGTTTTTATGCATGCGCATGTACTTCCTCTGTGTGTGTGTGTGTGTGTGTGTTTGTGTGTGCCTGTTTGAGGATGTGTGTTTATGTGTCTGCATGCATCTGAGACTGGGTGTGTTTGTGTCTGTGTGTATCTGTACGCCCTGGCCCTGTGTGTATCTCTATTCCCCCGTGTGTGCATGTGTATCTGTGTGTGTGTGTGATGTACTGTATCTGTGTGTGTGTGTGATGCACTGTATCTGTGTGTGTGATGTACTGTATCTGTGTGTGTGTGTGATGCACTGTATCTGTGTGTGTGTGTGTGAGACCTGTTGTAGTCCCGCACCACCAGCAGGACACTCTCCCTCATGGCCCGGAGGTCCTCTCTGCGCTGGTACACGTCAGATACGTAGTGGGGGATCTCAAACAGCAGGCGCTCCCAGTACTGGATCTCATTGAACATCTTCAGCAGGTTCCTGAGAGCACAGACAAGCAGCGCTGGTGATGAGGCAGCCTCCCCATGGGATGTGTGTGTGTGTTTGTGCCTGTGGATCTACACACATTCATGCTGTGTAGCGTGTTTGTGTGTGTGCGCGTGTTAAATTATTTTCATTGGCGTTCCACATTCATGCTGTACAGTGTGTTTTTTGTGTTGTCGGCAAGAATGATTTGCCGGAATGTCCTTGAGAATCTCCTGTATGTGTGCCTGCAAGAGTCCCCCCCACCTCCCCTCCCAGTAAATCTGTCCTGGTGATGTGTGTGTGTGTGTTTATGTGTGTGTGAGAGAACAAGAAGATCTGTGTATCCTGTAACAACCATGACCTTCCCAGTTTGTGAACATTAAGCACAGTTAACATAAACAACCTCGCGTGTATGAGAGTGTATCAGAGTCTGTCTGTGCGTGTGTGTGTGTAAGAGTCTGTGAGTGTGCGTGATCGTACAGTATGCCTGTGAGCCGTACAAAAGCATCTCCGTCCGTGTCTGAGAGTCTTTTCCTGCATTTCCAGCATGCAGCTGACATCCCTCCAGCGTAAGCGCGTGTGTGTATGCGGGTGTGTGTGTACGCGTGCGTGTCGGGGGTTAAAGCCGTACTTGTCGAAGTTGATGTCCAGCATGCCGGCCTTGTCCTTGCAGCGCGTCACCAGGGGCTGGTCCAGCCTCTTCAGACTGTGGCGGTCCAGACTCTGGCTCCACTCACCAAAGACCCTCCTCACCAGCTCGTCCAGGGTCTGCACCAGCTGGCCGTACGCCAGACGCACCTCCTCCCCGCTGCCCGTCTGGGTCATGAAGTGGGCGCGGTCCAGTACCTGGGGGGGGGGGGGGGAGGGTTTAGAGGAAGGCACGCTGGGGGTTTATGAGACTACCAACAGTGAGACTACACTAGTGCAGAGGTCTTCAACCCTGGTCCTCAGGGACCCCCTGCTCTACATGTTTTAGATGTTTCCCTGCTCCAACACACCTGATTCAAATGAATGGTCGTTAACAGGCTTCTGCATAACTAGATAACAACCATTCATTTGAATTAGGTGTGTTGGAGCAGGGAAATATCTCAAACATGCAGGACAGTGGGTACCAGGGTTGAAGACCTCTGCACTAGAGTAACAAATGTCCTCAAATTGTATTGGTTGAGCCTGCTTTTTACAAGCAGTGTGACAGAGGGCTTCATCCCCCCCATCTCATCTACTGGAACAAGGGAAGAGCAGCCAGGTTTCCCCTGCTAGGCATGGGGCTGTCCTGCAGGTCCTGCTCCAGGTGCCCTCCTCTCTGCAGGACAACCAGAACATGAGACCCACTGAGCTGAAGGCTGAGCAGGGGGTGGCTGCAGCTGGGAGCGTGGACACCCACCACCAGGCCGGAGATCCAGATCTCTGTTTGCATTGAATGGAAATGGAGGGGGGGGGGGGTATGTACTGTATATGTTTTCCCTGAAAGGCAGCTTGGGCCTAGCAGGGTCTGTGGAGTAAAGAGGCCCTTAGCTGAGTCTCCTAACATGTCAGGGGAGCAGCGCTACGAGGCTGACAGCCCCGCTGACGTGGAGTTTACACAACACAGACTTTTAAGAGGATCGCAAAACACTGCTCTTTTGTGTGGTAACTGTTTACCGGATGCTGTTGCCAAGGAATGTCAAGAGCGAGCGAATGCATGTGTATACAGTGTGTGTGTATAAGTGTGTGTAAAATATATGAGTATAGAAGTGTGTGTTTGTGTGTGTGTAAGTGTGTGCTGCATTTGACCCTGAACACAGGCCTGCCTCCTTTGACAGGGAGTAGAGTTAAATGCGGGGCCAGTATAATCATATCTGGGTGGAATTAAGAGTGGCCCCCTGCTCTTAACCGTGTTCTTAATGTATCCGGAGATAGGAGTTTAAACACAGGGGCTGGGCAGCAGCGGGCTGGGTGGAAACGCAGGCCAGGGAGGAACAGCTGTGTTTAATACGGGCCCAGACGCCAAGGCCACGTCTGGACCCCCGCCACGGAGCATGAGAGGGGCTGGCCTGCTGTAACCTCTCACACACACACACACACACACACACAGAGGAGCTACACACAATCCTAGCACCAGCGACACGTAAAGTGCACAGCTACGTGTGCCCAGACGCAGACACACACAGACAGTTCACCTACAGCACAGTGTGTTGGAGTGTGTCCTAGTGTAACCTTACGCTCTGCTTCTCCTGCGTAGGCCTCCAGATGGGTCTGACCCCCTCAGAGCCACAGTCTACCCAGCTCTGCAGCTCACTAGAGAAAGCGCAGCTCGAAACCACAACCGCCACTTCCTCCTAGACTGACTGATGGTGTGTGGTCTACTCTGATCTCTCTCTCTCTCTCTCTCTCTCTCTCTCTCTCTCTCTCTCTCTCTCTCTATCTGTCATTGATCCTTTCTACGATCCTGTGTGAGCCTTTGACATAATGCGTAATGTGTGTGTGTGTGTGTCTGACCTCCATGGGCCTCTCGATGCGTCTGCGGAGGGCGCGGGCCCAGTGGGCCTGGCCGGCGTGCTGGGGCATGTGTGCCGCCGTGTGGAAGGCCTTCCTGCTCAGCTCCTTGTTCACCAGGTTGAGCTGCTTGTTGAACAGAGCGTACACCACCACCGTCTTCCTGTCTATGGTCCTCTTGATGGCCTGGGGGGGAGGGGGGAGGGCAGGACAAGAGGGAGGCGGGAAAAGGAGAGGAGGGGTTGGGCAGGTGAAAACCGTGAGAAAGTAGGGAAATAAAAGGGACAAGGAGAGAGAGAGAGAGAGAGAGAGAGAGAGAGAGAGAGAGAGAGAGAGAGAGGGGAAAGAGAAGCAGATGGAGTACATGTTTAATGGAGACTGTTTATGTCTTTGTATAGTTGTTTGAGCGTGAAAAAAGTACTTTACAGTAAGTGTGGCATATGCCTTCCCGCTCTTTGTCCCTCTCTCCCTTTCTCTCTCTCTTGCCCTCTCTCTCTAGTTCTCAGCCCCTCTCTTTCTCCTTTTCCCGCTTTCTTTCTCTCTCTGTCACACCCCCCCACTCCCTTTCTCTCTCTCTCTCTCTTTCAGTTTTTCAGCCCCCCCCCTTTCTCTCTCTCAGCTCAGAAGGCAGCAGAGTATGGATAATCGACCCAGAATGCTATTGTAGTGAAGTGCTATGGCGGGGTATTAAAGTGATAGACTGGAAGATACGGTACGGCCCATTTAGGAAAAGAAAAAGGCCTGTGCGTCGGCCAGCCGTGTCCAGAACCCACAGACAGAAGCTGCCCAGAGGAAGAACACAGCCACAGGAACAAGGGGAGACGTAAAAGGAGGGTGAAAGTCAATGAGAGTGCAGGTGTGAGTGTCTGTGTGATGTGTGTGCAGGTGTTTATGTGTTAAAACACACTATTTACTGTGTGTGTGTGTGTGTGTATGTGTGTTTGTGTGTGTGTGTGTGTGACCTCTCGGGCAGACAGGTGTTGGAAGACTTCAAGCAGCTGAACTCCTTCCTCCACTGTGTTCACTGTATCAAAGGCTGAGCTGATCAGGTTCTGCATCATCACCTCCAGATCCTTCACCCCTGCACGGAACCTGGGCACACACACACACACACACACAATGATAATTAGGGTATGGTTCGGGTTTGGAGGAAGTGATTACACAGATTAAAAACATCTAAGAGTGAAGCGTGCACACAAACACACACACTCTCACACACACACACTTTCTCTTTCTCACACACACACACACACACACACACAGTAAATATATAGGCGGATATTGATTTGACTGACTTCAATGTGCTGAGTCGCTATGAAACACCTGCCCCTCACACCAGCGCAGCTGTTTGCCTTGGCAACAACATCCCAACCCCGCGACCTCCCGTGACCCTAATCCATCACTCACATCACACACACACCCCACCGCTGCACCCCTGTTCCCAAGACCCCTCCATGTCGGGGGAGGAGAGGAGGAGGGGAGAGCCAGGTTGCCTACCACACAAACACCAGCGGAAATACACACTCATACACAAACACTAATAGACAAGCAAACACACATTCAGTATACACTATACACAATCATGAAGTACTCACACACACACACACACGTTATCTGTCTCTGATCCTGTTATTCAGATGAGGAGTCAGAATGCTATACAGTGACGACCCCTCTGAATGACAATCAGGGGGTGTGCGGCACACACCTGCCCTCTGGGACTAGAGACACACTCATGCACACGCACACACACACACATACACACAGACATACACCCCCCGCCCCCCCCCTCCCGGTCATGTGACGAACACATACTAACCATGTCCTTAATGGCGTGTGACAGCAGGGTGGACACATACAAATATAGTGCCCAGAGAGCGTCTAGACACACATTGATCCCACTCCACACTCTCCAGCATCCCACATTAGACACACCCCACACCCTGTGCTGCGGATTAGGGGCCCGACACAACGCACACATTGAGGCCGGACAGAGAGGAGTTCACCAACATTCTACACGACAAGATAAATAGATTACGGGGTGTGTCCAGGCATCAGTGCTGCTCCTTTAGTGGGAACAGATCCATCTGTGTGGAGGGACTGTGGACACAGCATGACAGGACTGGAGCGCGCTCCTAGATTTAGACCCGGGGTACAGAGCCTGTGTGTGGGGGACTCACATACCGTAGCAGCTCTAACTGCCTCTCTAACGGCACGCCTCGTCCCACGGCAGGCCCAGGCAGTGGGTCACCAGAGTGGGTCACCAGTGAGCTGTTAGCCTGGGTGGAGGTGCCCCGCCGCCCCCCTGGATGTCGCAATTAGCGCTGTGTGGACGCTACCTGTTGTAGTCGTCGTGCCAGGAGGTGTTCTTGACGTCCAGGATGCCCTTGGAGACGGAGCGCAGGCCCTGCAGGCTGCGCTCGAAGGTGGCCTCCATCTCCAGCAGGCTGCGGGTGACCTCGGAGCCCTGGCGCCCGGCGAAGCAGGGCAGGGGCCTCTGAGTGCCCTCCTCTCGCCGGGCAAACTGCTGCTGGCAGTCGCACACCTGGGGGGGGGCGGGGGCACAGGAGATATAGGTGGGGATGGAGGGATGCAGTGGGTTGGGGTGGAAAGGGGATGGAGGGAGAGAGAGTGACAGGGATCAGGACACATAAAGAGAGGAGGATGGTGAGAGGGAGATTGGAGCGGCTGGCTGCGTTAACGTGTGTGGTCAGCTGACACACCCAAGATACATGCAGTGTGTGTGTGTGTGTGTGTGTGTGTGTGCTCACCTCCAGCAAGTCTTTGCACCTCTGTACAAAAGCATCAACGAGTGCAAAGATGCTGGTCTGGTCCAGGACCCAGCCTTTTGTGGAATACCTGACCCAGAAAGAGAGGGAGAGGCAGAGAGAGAGAGAGATAGAGAGAGAGGGAGAGAGATAAATGAGTAACAAGAGGGAAAAAAGTCACAGAAAGGTAAGAAAAATCTAATGGTCTTTCACATAGTTCACCATCCTTGCAGTTTTAGGTCTCATCTGACACATAAAAATGAAAGATACAAAAACAAAGCACTAGCACCCCCCTCCACCCTACACACACACACACATACACACACATTACAATTGAGGGATAAGGTCAAAAAGGATCTGTCATTGGCATAATTGCATCCTCCCCAGTTCCATATCTCTGCTTGGCGTTTCTCAGATTGCTTTTCACACCTCGTTCTTCTCCCTGATGGAAAGGTAATCCTTGAGATCCCCCAACGTGGAGAGGGTTCCTGTTTCCCAGTGAGGACGGAGACCAGGCCCTGGGTGGGCTGACACGGAGCCCACTGTCAAAACGCTCTGAGCTACCGGATAGACTGTCTGGGCTGTATGTTGGAGCACACTGACACACACACACTGTACATGCATACCCTGAAAAGGTGTTTTTTTTGTTATGTTGGAACTTACACACATGCACATACACACACACACACACAGAGAAAACTCAAAGGGAAGCATGTCCATGTTCGTGCACATACGTGTAAGCAAGCACACGTGTGCGTACACACACACACACACACAGGCCAGACTGTTGTGAGGGCTGGACAGCTTTCGGGGTGCACAGGGGGGTTGAGGTGTGCATCAGGAAAATGAATACAAAACAGACAGAAAGGGAGGGTGAGGGTGAGGGGGGAAGGGAGGGAGGGGTGGGGGTAACATCTGGGCGCCCCTTTCTCTCTCTCTCTCTCTCTCTCCCTCTCTCTCTAACTGCAGATGAAAGAAAGTCTTTTGAAGCTGACGCAGTTTCATTTCTCCAATGACTCAGATTAGACTCTGATGTCGGTTTGTAGCACAGCATTCATCACTTCAATGATACCTTTAGCGGCCATTCCCCAGTTCTGCAGGAAATTAACAGCACTTCAGAGCCCCCCGCACACACACACACACACATACACACACACCAACACACGTCAAACTTGGCCTTTAGGAAACTCAGGCTGCATATTTCACTGCTCAACATCCCATTCTCATTACGAGAAGTAGAGCTCTCTATGCTGTCTGGTATAATTGGACTCATGCATGGTTGTCTGTCTTACGAATTTGAATATGATATTTTTGGAGTCATTGTGGAGTTAAATCAATGCTTATCACTCACTGGCTGATTGCAGAATGGTTCTGATTTAGAGGAGGAACCAGTGCATGGTTAAAATGTTAATGTTGTTACACAGACATAATTGCTTGTCTGCTTCTAATGCATGTCACGTACACATTGCACATCTGAGTGAGATCATCTTGTTTTTAGATTTTTTAATTTAGTTGGACTTAAGCATAAATGGCATTTCTAGTGACTTTAACTATTTAGCTTTTTATACATATCATAAAAATATGACTGCACTGGCAGCCAAATGTACTTTTTTTTAAGCATAAGCAAGTCCATAACTAATATCTCTGCACTTAAACTTGATAGGGCATTTTTGCAGTGCAACATCCTGTATTTTTCTGGATTGCTGGTTATTGGTAAGCCAGTATGTGTGTGTGTGTGTGTGTTTGAGAGCATTCCCAATTCCTGAACCAGAGTAACCTAATCAACCCAGAGGGAATCAACAGTTAATATAGAATGTTGTGACGCCCAGTGATGGCATGATAGACCGAGGTCAGGGTGTACAGTAGGAGGAGGAGGTATGGGGTGGGGGGGGGGGGGTCTAATTAGGGACAACAGCATGACTGTCACCCTGCCAGGCGCCAGTGGGGCCTCTTCTGATGATGGTGGTGGTGGTGGGGGTGATTCAATAAGTCAGAGTCAGAAGAGAGGTTGGTCTGTCCCTTGGGGCCCTGGCTGGAAGGGGGGCAGCAGGGGGGTTAATGCCCCTAACCTGTCCCAAACTTTCTTTTCTAGGTCAGACTTGTTCTAGAACCTTCTGTCGAGCAGCTGCTTTAACAGGAGGGGGAAGAAAAACCTTCAGGTGGTCACATGGTTCCCAAAGGCTTCAACACTTCCTCATGCTGAAGCGTTTTCTTAATGCGGTTAGTACTAGTTATTGAGTCGATATTAGAAAGCTGCAGCTGGTAAATCTTCCGTTGTGTATCCGTGGCTTCAAGCTGTCCATGGTTAGGACCCATCTGAGCCTCTGTCACTGTGGTACTGTGGGTGTCTGGAAACCCTTTATAAGGAACCATCATACAGCTGCCTTGATCCAACTCTTGCAGGATGGGTCGAAGACCACCCTATAGAACTTTACTCAATCCAGTCAAATCAGACCAGTGATTTCTCCCAAACTAGTGAAGAGGAGAAGAGGAGAATAAGATGGGGGGGGGCGCAACAGGGCAGGGTATCTTGGGGCTCAGTTTGAGTTAGACGTGAAAGCTGGAGGAGGATGTAGTGGTGGTGGTGGGGGGGGGGGTTACTGACCTGTCTCCCACACACCTCATTATGACTCTGATAAGAGAGCTCCGTCTCTCTGAAACAGGCCTGGGTGTTCTGAACCTAACCCCGGATCAGCATCTGTATATCAGTACATCCATTAGGTTCAAAGGGATGGAACTTACACGCACAAACACACAAGGAGAGATCCCCCGACGCATTATGGAACAAAACTCTGGGTATGTGGAAAAACAGGCCAGGCACACAACTAAGGTCTAAGGAACTCAGGAAAATAATAACACTGTCCTGAAAACCACCGTCACCTCAGCGAGACACCGAGGGAGAGGAGGCGGAGAAACCAGAGCGAGAAAAATCTGAAATAGAAACAAAGCTGTCAGGAGGTCATCTGTGTGTGAGGAATAGGAGGCGTATTACATTCATTTATCTCTGTCAATGTGAGGGACAACACAAAAGGGTTACATTAGATAAAGAGAGAAAGAGAATTAAAGAGCGAAAGAGAGTGTGTGTCTGTCTGTGTGTGTGTGTGTGTGTGTGTGTGTGTGTGTGTGTGTGTGTGTGTGTGTGTGTGTGTGTGTGTGTGTGAGAGAGAGAGAGAGAGAGAGAGAGAGAGAGAGAGAGAGAGAGAGAGAGAGAGAGAGAGAGAAAGAGATTGAGAGACAGAGACAGAGAGAGAGACAGAGAGAGAGAGAGAAAGAGCCAGAGAGAGAGAGAGAGAGAAAAAGCCAGAGAGAGAGACAGAGAGAGAGAGAGAGAGAGAGACAGAGAGACAGAGAGAGAGAGAGAGAGAGAGAGAGAGAGAGAGAGAGAGACAGAGAGAGAGAGAGAGAGAGAGAGAGAGAGAGAGAGAGAGAGAGAGAGAGAGAGAAATCTGCCAGCATAGCTGTTTTGTTGTGTTATTGTCTGGGAGATCCAACAAAAATGGAATCAATGATTAAATTAACAGAATGTGTGTGTATACCCTTAAGTATGTGTATACCCTTAAGTATGTGCGTGTGTGTATACCCATAAGTATGTGTGTGTGAGACGAGAACTGTGTGAGAAAGGAGAGAGAACACAGGAAACAGATGATGAAGGCAGTTGAAAACAGAGTGACGCAGGAAGAAAAAAGACGGCGATGAAAAGGTTGAAAATGAGGAAAGCGGAAAGGCCAAGAAAACAAGAATCAAAGAAAGAATGCGTGTGAGAAAGGGAGAGAAAGAAAGAGAAACCGACAGAAAGGGTGGGAGAGAGATAAGAGATATAGATGGCAGAAAAAAGAAAGGGAGAAAGAGGGAGAGAGAGACAGATTGAGAGAGAGAGATTGAGAGGCCACCAGGAGGACAGAGAAGAGAGAGGGCAGACTGAAGCTAACCCCACATTAATCATGTGTCATAGCTCCATGGTCATACTAAACATACACTCATGAAGATAGATTCTGTATCCTAGTGAAGACACGCACAACACACACACACACCATATCGACTGACCCTCCTGAGGGTAGTACAAACCAAATAAACTAGTCTCTTTTTACAGACCAACACACACACACACAGTCCTCATGGTCTGCCACAGTGTAGTAATGGAGGAGAACAGAGAACTCTGGTTCATGGCGATCCTCATACTGAGAAATCCTTGAAACTTTGATCAATCCTCTGTCTTAATGTGTTTCACACTCTACTCAGTGTTAGACTGTAAAGAGAACGAGATCAAGGAGAGAGAGGAAATGGAGAGAGAGAGAAAAAGAGAGGGAGATAGATAAAGTGCCTGCAAAGTGAGAGGGGAAGAGAGAGAGAGAGAGACAGAGAGAGGGAGAGAGAGACAGAGAGGGAGAGAGAGAGAGAGGGCTCAACACCTGGTTTACTGCTTTATGAATTCAAGGTGGAAGTTGACGTCCAGGGCCAGTCTTTGTTCTCAGTGGACTGGATCCTATAGCTCCCCCCGCCCCCTCCCCCTCCCCTCAGACAGCCTGCAGACTCAGAGCTGGCCAGGGTGAGACATTTTAGCATGTCCCGGTGTGCCTGCCTGTCCCAGGGCACACACAATGTACACTGCTCAAACACATACACAAATCTGTGTTGCTATTCTTGAGGGGACGCATAATTCCCCTAAATTAGGAGAAAGTTCAGTTTGGGACGGTTAATTTTGCATTTTGAGGAAAAGAGTTAGTTGCGAGCCCAGTACAGAGTACAGTAGAGTTTATCAATGGTGCAAACCTATTTTTCAAAAGAAATCGCAAATATATGTTCAACCTTTCAAAACTTTTTGTAGACATTTTTTTAAACCTTTAGATACGTTGAGCTTATCTTAGCTTATATTTTTCAAACCTTTTGAAACTTTTTTTCCATAAATGTTTGCGAACCTTTAGAATGTTGTTGTTGTAAGATATCATACCAGCGATCTTCACTGAGAACCTTGGCCCCAAACTATAACCCTAATCCTAGCTCCAAGCCATAAAACAACCCCTAACTCCAACCCTTAATGTCATTCTAACCCCAACACTGATTGTAACCCCACTAGAAAAAACCAAGATGTCCTTAGTTCAAATTGTACTTGCTTTACTAGAAGTCTCCACAAGAATAGCAAAACACCCCCCCCCCCCCTTCAGCTCCCTGTCCCTTCCCTCTTCCTCAGCGCTAAAACAGGCCTTCAGCCACCTCTACAAGCCCTCTCCTCCTGTCTCCTACACCTCCTTCTTTCTCCTCTCCCCTCATGTCCTCCCTCTTTCCTTCTTGCACACCCTGCGCTCCCCCTCCTCCTCCTCTCCTCTGGCCCAGGGCTGAACCCTGTGGACTGTGATATCGGCCGTGTGACAGAATCTCAGTGAAGCTTGCTGGTGTGATATCTGACAGAGAGAAAACAGATCAGCCTCTTTCTTTACTTAGCACCCTCCCTCCATCCCTCCCTCCATCTCAACCTTCTGTTAGGCCGCCCCCAGACCAGACACACCGGAGATAGGCGAGAATGTTATTCATTTTTCAAAAGGTGCCTATCTTTCCCCCAGGCATTCCTAAGTTCAAGGTGCCTTTAAATTGTATGAATAAAGAAGGAGGATGCAAAAAGGGATGAAAAGTGTTTCCTCTGCTGAGAGCTGTCCTGGTCTCAGCTCCAACCCTCTGGATGCAGCGGCACCCCAGTCCTCAGCAGCACCACATCGCTCACTCCTCCATAGGAGTGTGAAGCTTTACCGCGACTCAGGCAGCACTGACGACAGTCGATATCAAACAGGGAAGTGTGCTCGCTTAATTACCTCCACACCCCCTCCCCCGGGCCACCCCCCCTGCCTTGTTACTGTCAGTACTTGTCCTACCCTCACTGTCCTATGCCAGCTGCCCCCAGACAGGGAACGTTCCCCCTTAGAACCATGCCGCCGCCCAAAGACAACCCCTGTTTCCATAGCTATACATGGTTAAATCAATACGTGAGTCTCTGGACTGAACTCTACGTGACAAAGCTTCACCAGTAGGGTGATGTAACTTCACGCAAAAGCTCCCTTCTGGTTGTAGAGGATGGGGAGGGGGAGGTGGGGGAACTAAGGTGTTTGCAGTCAGGTGCTGTCATTCTATACTTGGTGTTGCTATGGCTTTGAAGTCAGTCAAGCACTCATCCTCTGTCGTTATGCTGAACTGCAGCGTGTTGCCATCTTTTAGAGGAGACACTGTCATTGCCAAGCTTCGACAAGTCAGGCACTTCCATTTGTAGAGGGATGGAGGATGGATAATGCTAAAGTAGGTACACAACAGGGCTCTCAAATAAACAGTGGAAGACTAAGTGTGCGTGTGTGCGTGACTGAGCATGAGTGCATGTGTGTGTATGTGAGCATGAAAGTGTGTGTGTGTGTGTGTGTGAGTGAACATGAGTGCATGTGTGTGTGTATGTGTGAGCATGAAAGTGTGTGTGTGTGTGTCCTCAGGCCCCCTACCTGTGGTGCAGCTGTGAGGTGTGCATGTACAGCGTGGTCCAAGCCAGGCAGCACTGGATGCAGTCTTCCAGGTTCTGCTTGCTGGAGACCACGTAGCCCTGGAAGATCCTGTCCAGAGAGATGGCTCGGCAACACAGCCAGATGATCTCATTACTCATCTGAAAACACACACACACACACACAGTCAAAACACTGCGCCAGACACACAACACTCTTAGATGAACGAGTCCCACGAACGCAAGCACGCGCACACACACACCTTTTGGTTTCCGTAGAGAAAAGGTCAGTTGTGGCATCGATTGAAAATCGACAGATGTTACCCTTTCACTTGGAGGCTTTGAGTTCTGACATTTTCTCCATTCTTTAATATTCATTATGTTACAAAGCCAGGTTGAAGTAGTTAGTGTCCAGACTTGAACCCCTGAAGCCTGAGGGTCCAATCCCACCTCCAGATGTTGGCTTTATACTGATCTATGTGTGTGTGTGTGTGTGTGTGTGTGTAGGCTCCTCATGCAGGTATAACATAACACCACGGCACAGAGAGAAGAAAAAATACCTGGTTTAGGAGCAGAGTGTCTAATTCAACCAGGCTCACATTCCATAAAGCCCCTATTTGATGTAGTGGGTGTCAGTCAAGCATGCTGGCTGTCACACACACATACACACTCGCTCTCTCACACACCACACACACACACAGGTAAGAGGAAATGGAGAAGAGGAAGAGGCGAAGGAAAGTGTAATTATTGAGGATGATGTGTATAGTGGGGTATGTGGAATGACAGCCTCCCTTTCATTTCTCTGATCAGTGGTTTAATCCTGACAGAGGAACAGCGGGCTGAGACGGCCTGCCTGCCTGCCTGGGCTCCAACTGGGAGGGTGTGTGTGTGTGTGTGTGTGTGTGTGTGTATGTGTAAAAGATTTAAGACTGAAGGATTGTAAATGTGTGTGTGTGAGCAAGACAAGCCTTGTGTGTGTGTGTGTGTGTGTGTGTATGTGTGACTATGTGCACACGAGTGTGTGTTTGAGTAAGTGTATACCAGTGTGTGCGTGCCCGAGAAACTGTGTTGTACAGGCTGATTACGGCGCCAAGCAAATGCAGCTTTTAATGAAGGAGGGGGACGAGGAAAACACAGGAAATTAAATTGATATGTAAATGACAGAAATTCTCATTTGAGCTGAAGGTTGAGAGTGCTAAAGCATTAACTAGCTTATGAGTTAATAATGACTTGTTTCCCCCCTCTCTCTTGAAGAAACAAAAAAGACGTGAGATGGGGGAGGAAGAAGGGGCCTGGGAGGAGAGATGAAGACAACCTCTGTCCCTGACTCTAAACTCCAGGGAGATGTTTTAGCTTTTGTATAATCAGTCAGTTTCCTGAGGAACTGCAGCTCTTCAAACTCCTCAGAGCTGGAGAGGCACATCTTGACTTAACAGAAAAATCTAGTGGACTCTCTTTCTTTCTTTCTTTCTGCCCCCCTCCTCCCTCTCTCCCTTCCTCTGTCTCTTCCAGTCTACAGCTTGGTGAAACACGCCAGATGGCGTGAGAGCAGGAGGGAGGAAGACAGAGAGAGAGAGAGAGAGAGAGAGAGAGAGAGAGAGAGAGAGAGAGAGAGAGAGAGAGAGAGAGAGAGAGAGAGAGAGAGAGAGAGAGAGAGAGAGAGAGAGAGAGAGAGAGAGAGAGAGAGAGAGAGAGAGAGAGAGAGAGAGAGAGAGAGAGAGAAAGAGAGAGAGAGAGAGAGAGAGAGAGAGAGAGAGAGAGAGAGAGAGAGAGAGAGAGAGAGAGAGAGAGAGAGAGAGAGAGAGAGAGAGAGAGAGAGAGAGAGAGAGAGAGAGAGAGAGAGAGAGAGAGAGAGAGAGAGAGAGAGAGAGAGAGAGAGAGAGAGAGAGAGAGAGAGAGAGAGAGAGAGAGAGAGAGAGAGAGAGAGAGAGAGAGAGAGAGAGAGAGAGAGAGAGAGAGAGAGAGAGAGAGAGAGAGAGAGAGAGAGAGAGAGAGAGAGAGAGAGAGAAAGAGAAAGAGAGAGAGAGAGAGAGAGAGAGAAAAGTGAGGGAGGGAGACTGAAAGAAGGAGGGAGGGAGACGGAGGGTGTCGGACAGCTTGTATCGGTGTAGCTCACCGTGTAGCCGGTGACAACGCTGCGTCAGCGACATCAGCCCTAAAGAACACTAGCAACAGCTCGCCCACATGGTCCCTGTTTGTGTCTTATTATAGGGCGAGGGAGGGTTATTATGGGATGCTGTTTGCTCTCTTGGTTTTAAGTGGAACAGCAGCGGCAGAGTCAAACGTCCATGCCCCCCGGTTCTCAGTGATTGGAAAATGATATTAAACTAGACATTGTGTTCTCCAGTGCCACAAAGGAGGAAAATACAAAGCTGGGACAAATGAAGAAATTGTGAAAGGGGGCCCCGCGGGGAGGCGAGGGAGGCTGATGGAGCGGACACACACACACATATACACACACATATACACACACACACACACACATACACACACAAACACATACACGGGTACACATACACAGGCGCGCCTATAGATGGTCGCACACAGACACACATACGCATGTATACACACATACACAATATAGAAACACACTCGCACACCAATCATACCCTTAGATACACAAATACTCACAACGAGCTACTGTGACTCAAATGGACTCTGATTAGAAATTATTAGCCAAAAGAAAATCACACAAACGGAAACCACATCAGAGGGACCCACTGGTTCAGCTCCAGCTCTCTGAAGAGAGAGAAACGAGAAAGAAAGAAGGAAAGAAAGAAAGAAACAGTCTGATCGAATCCTTCCACACTGAGATAAACAAGAAGCTCCACCCCCCCCCCCCATGTTATTTCATACCACTGGAGGGAGAGGAAAACCCTTTCAACCATGAGCAGAGTGAAAATGTACTCTCTGTGGAGAGAGAGAGAGAGAGAGAGAGAGAGAGAGAGAGAGAGAGAGAGAGAGAGAGAGAGAGAGTGGCACTACAGGGATAACTGAGGCCATTTGAGTTACATAAAACATCGTAAAGGTTTCCATGTTGCTCCTGCAGCCAAGGACAACACCAGGCCCCGGCCGAGGAGAGAGAAGGCGGACTGAGTCTGCCAACCTGCCGCCCTGATCCAGGTCACTGGTCACTGATGAGGCCTGCTCAGCCCTGGCCGTGCTCCGCACAAAGTGCCTTTATCCAGCCCAGACCAGTAGCTTGCTGCAGCCTCTCTGGTAGTAAAACTGCACGTCTGGAGGAATAATAAATAGCAGCAGGAATAAGGGGGCTGGGACGCCGCGAGGACCGGCCCGTCTGCCTGACGTACTGCACGCTGGCGGCTCCATGCCCAATTTCACCAGCCTACATTAGTTTTGTACCAGACTGGGGGGGTTTGTTTCCATAAAAATATATTAAAAAAAAAAAAAACGTTCTCGACTGTGTGGTGCTGTAAATTGTTACCCTGGTTTGGTAGATGAGGTCGTTTACCCACCAGTGTGAAGCAGTAGCAGTATTTGGAGTGTGAAGCAGTATCTGCAGAACCTGCAGAGTTCATTCCCCCCTTCCAGACAGCAAGGCAAGACAGGTTCAACCCTGGTATCTCTACATGAGATGATCGCTGTTATCTAGCAGCACTGCAATAGCGCCCCGTAAAACACAGTGATGCTTTTGCGATAAACAGGGAGCACTACCGTCAAATCACTCCTCCATTACCGAGCTCAGCGCAGGGCCAGGCTCACGTCTCTCCACTACTCTGCTCCTCTGTAACTCAACGCCAGTGTTGACAGAGGGTGAGGCGTGAGAATGCAGGGCTCAGGGAGGGGGGGGTCACGGAGGGGGGGGTACTGCTGGGGAGGACCGGCCAGGCTCTGTCTCTCTACAGGCTGAGATGGGGAAGAGGAGGGGAAGGGTCGGTTGGCCTCAACCATGCTGAGAAGAGTCCGGACTGTCAGTGAGAGGTTAAAGGTCCACGTCCTGACACATCATGGAGGACGGAGAGAGAGAGAGAGAGAGAGAGAGACAGAGAGAGAGAGAGAGAGAGAGAGAGAGAGGGAGGAGAGAGAGGAACAGAGAGAGAGAGAGAGAGGGAGGAGAGAGAGGAACAGAGAGAGAGAGAGAGAGAGAGGGAGGAGAGAGAGGAACAGAGAGAGAGAGGGAGAGAGAGGGAGAGAGAGAAAGAGAGAGAAGGAGGGAGAGAGGAACAGAGAGAGAGAGACTCTTTGAAAGCCTCGGTCCCTGCTGCCCCTTTGAGCGTTTGCACCCACACGGACCCTCAGGAAACAATTAGACCAAATGTTTTGTGCGAGCCTGGACGCCTTGATGTATTATCAAAGGAGGAGAGAGGCTGAAAAGGAGCGGAGAGAGAGTGAGGGATGAGAGAGAGGGACGAAGAAAAAGGAAAGAGGAAGAAATGAAGCTTAAGAGAAATGCGTTGGGGCAGCAAACAGTTCCACCGTGCAGGGAGGGTCAAGGCGTAATTAGGAGGGGTTAAACGCTTTTTTTCCTGCGCTCATGGAGAAGTCGAGAGAGATTGAAATGAAAACCGAGAGATAACAGAAGAGCACGGGCCCTTCCCGTACAGAGACGCACTGCTGGGGCTCCGATCAAGCTCAGGGGAGACGGTCCACGCCTCATCAGGCCTACAGGAGAGGACCATGGAGACATACGAGAGACAGGACCTCAGGGTCAGCCATTGGGGGATCTGGGTGTGTAGGGCACCCTTTGTTACAAGAGAGGACATGACTGGATACATGGAGTAGATGGAGCAGAGGTGAACTTATAGTTCGGGGTAGGTCTGTGCGGCTGGAAACATAGCCCCTGTGATTGTCTGACACGCACACACACAAATCCTAACATGTCATATAATGGTGTTGGTGTGTGAGGAACAACAGAGAGACAAAATAAATAGAGAAAGTCAGGGGGAGGTGGCAAGCTTCCTCCATGCCACGAGGCCCACACAGTGATCCTCTGGGAAGCAGCCCCTGCTGCGAGGGAGGTAGCCTACCTTGCGTAACAGAGAGGTGAGCCTCTCGCGGGTGTTGTAGTGGACCGAGTTGACCCAGATGAGGCGTATGAGGTTGAGGACGTGAGCCAGCTTGGGGGCCACCTCCCTGGGCTTCAGCTGGGCCAGCTCCTCACACGGCTCTCTCAGCAGGGACAGGAAGGACAGGTTGGACTGGGCTTGGAGGGAGCCGTCCTGGAAAGGGGGACGGACACACGCGCCACCACAGCTGATCATCGCCTGGGTCGATTTCTACAGCTCACATCCAACTGTCACCAGGCCAACTGTCAACTGAGACACTATATTCCACACACTGTACATACACGTGCGGTACTGTGGAGCACTAAACCTACGTGAAAGAGCCACTGGTCACGTTTCTAACTTCTCCCTGCAGTGCATTCCCACCATTTCAAACCAGAGCCTGGCTGTGTGTCTACCGTCCCTACTCTAACTGTGCATAGGCCCCTTGTCCAAACCCTTTCCTCATTCAGCTTAAGCAGACTACTGTGTCAGCAGTCAAACCCAGCCTGCGACAAGGTAGGTTCAGGGTGTTTGTGTGTGTGTGGAGAGAAGGAGGATAGACAGAGTGTGTGATTTGACACCCCGCCAGCAATCATCCTTCACTGGCCGCCTAAACTCCACATCCGAGCTGCTGCTTTCGGACGTGGCTGGGGTTCCATTTCCAAATGGATCGTCTCGCCTCGCCGGCTCCTCCTGGCTGCCGTGGTCGTACTGAGCGCTTTGCCGGGGATGAAGCCAGCAGCTAGTGAATACAGCTTCAGTTCCCTGGCAGGACGTGCAGCTCCCAGCCTGTCCATTAATCATCCTACTGTCCGGCCCTGCCCTCCTCTGCTCTGCTGGGTCTACAGCACAGCACCTACCACTGCTGTGTGGCCTAGCAGTGGTCTCCACTAGGGTCTGTGGTCAACACTAGACTGGACCAGGCTGTGGTCAGTCTCCACTAGGGTCTGTGGTCGACACTAGACTGAACCAGGCTGTGGTCAGTCTCCACTAGGGTCTGTGGTCAACACTAGACTGGACCAGGCTGTGGTCATTCTCCACTAGGGTCTGTGGTCGACACTAGACTGAACCTGGCTACAGTGCGGCAGCCTAACTGTATTTCTAGGTGAACTGATGGCACCACAGCTTATCTCCTTTGTGAACAGTGACAATGCAGTTTTAGTTAGAATCAGACATGTGCCAACTCCTCTTGAGCCGTCGACCGCCCCTAGCAGGGCCACAGTCCTCCTGCATCTCCATCTCCCACACGTGCTCCTCTACCTGTATCTGCTGGGCCAGCTTGCAGAAGGGGGGGACGTAGGAGGACTTGCAAAGCTGCAGGGTGGCCTGGATGTGTCTGACCCCCGGCTTCTGCAGCTGCTGGCTGATGCCGGACAGGTCGGCACAGCGGCTCCTCCAGAAGGAGATCTCCTCCAGGGGGCCCGAGCTGTCGCCCGTCTCCACCGTCTCCTGGGCGTTCAGCACCTCCTTGATCTGACGCGTCCAGTGGATCATCACCACTGGGGGGAGGGAGGGAGGGGTAGGGAGAGAATGGGATTTGGAGGGAGGGAGGGAGGGAGGGAGGGAGGGAGGGAGGGAGGGAGGGAGGGAGGGAGGGAGGGAGGGAGGGAGGGAGGGAGGGAGGGAGGGAGGGAGGGAGGGAGGGAGGGAGGGAGGGAGGGAGGGAGGGAGGGAGGGAGGGAGGGAGGGAGGGAGGGAGGGAGGGAGGGAGGGAGGGAGGGAGGGACAATGCAAGGATGGCTGACTTGATATTTATTTTCTGTGTTGACTTCTGTAATCATATGTTACATGCAGACAGACAAACTAACACACACACACACACACACTTCTCCCTCAGTCCCTCTTACTTTCCAGTCTATGCACCAGCTCCTTGTCTTTGCTGGCCACCTCAGGGCTGTACTGCATGGCCTCCATGGGGATGTACAGCACTGTGTTCCCCATCAGTTTGAATCTGGTGTCTGTGCACACACATGCACACACACACACACACACACACACATTATAGCACAAAATTGCATTAAACAAGCAATCATTCTATAATGGTCTCCACTGGAGTGCACAGTATTTCCTTCCACAATATGCCGTATGAGAATGCAGATTGAGCACATTGCCGTTGGCATCCTGAAACAGAAATAAAGCGAATGAAGCTGAACTTTTGCCGTCTCGGGCCGGTAAGACTAAACGGTTGTGTACGATCCCGTAGGCCCATGTCCACAGAGTCATGAGAAGCACCCAGGTTCTCCTGAGGTGAACCCCTCAGGACTCCTGCCCCTCTGAAGAGCTGGCCCATTAGTTGGCACAGGTTGGAACCAGGTAGTATTTCCTACCAAAGGACTCAGTCTTAAGAATTCAACTTGTTACACGTGGTGTAATGTTAAACCGAGAAGCTGAAAGGAAGCAAGGCCAGCATATCATTGAGACCAAAGAAGATGGGCTCCCTGACTAGGGTAATGTTGATTGTGAGAAGATAAATATCAGACAGAGAGAGGAAGAGCAGAAAACTGAACAGACCAGAGATACCTCGCAGGAACGCAGCCCTGCTACAGCCCTGCCTACAAAGGCCTTTACGGTAGCAGACAGAGGAAACCAAAGAACAGCTAATGAGAAATAAATAATGAGCCAACTAAGACCGAGGTAGGCGATAAAGAGTTCTGACTGCATGCTTGGTAAAAATATTTAGAGTATGTCTGACTGGGTGTGTGTGTGGTTCATGAATTCTTTCTTCTGTGTTTTATTTGGGCATTTCCGTGTGTGTGTGTGTATCCTGGTACTTGTTGACCTTTGTGAGATTGAAGTGGATGAATGAAGACACACAGGATGAGGTAAAACTCCCCTTCAGCCAAAAGCAGAGCTCTCCATGATTGCTGCTGCTGCTGCTGCTGCTGGGCCAAGCAGGGATCTGGACACCGGGGGCCATATTACCTGGGTTCCCCGGACCTCACTTCCATATTTATGTAGTAAATCCCACACTTGACTGACTGTGGTTATGGCAGAGGCCCCTTTCATGACATCAGCCTTATTGGCTCAGCGAGTTTAGAACTAAGTTTTGGTTACTCGAAGCACATTGTTTACCCCACAGGCCTGGTTTGTCTTCTTTCTAGACCTTTTCTATCCTTGAAATCGGGTCTCTTATATTGTCTCCATATAATTGACTGAACAGGAATGGTGGAAAAAAAGGCAAAGAAAAAAGAAAAAAAGTAAGGAGAGAACATATGCAAAATGCTGTTAGACTGGCATGCTGATTACGTTGCTACGAGGTAAAAGCAGCTTGTGATTGTGGTGTGCAGTTTCTGTTTACTCCGACTGTAAAAAGTGGTGTTTGTGCGGTGATTGGGATAATTAGCATGATAACTGAACCATCACACTGCACCACTACACCTGTGTGATTATGCCTGAGGTTCACTGTGAAGCAGCTTACCAGCCCGCTCTACCTTTCTGTTGCAGTGGAAGAAGAGAAAGAGGAGGGGGGACACAAAAAAACGTTCTCGTATGCTGATGCAACATGAAAAGACGATTTCGAATTTCCAAAAAGCACCGCACTGCGCGCGAGCACCAAACAGATCAAGGGGTCGCTGTCAAGGCGTTGTTTCGTCGAACGAAACGCAACGCAACCTCCATTGTTGTGGATATTATTGTTTATTTCTTTCTCCTCCGGAGGAAAAGTGTTGTCGGAAGGCTGAAAGCTTTTCTCGATAAGTTGATGTAATGGGTAAAAAGGGAGATGCTTGTGGGAAGAAAATTAGACCTCCCACGGAGAGAGAGGTGGGGAACAGTTTCAGAGAGTGCCACGTTCACAGTGTGCGATGCCGTGTAAGAATCAGGAAAACAAACCAGAGAGCACTCTGTCTTATAGCTAGCCCCCTTAATACCAGCGAACTGATGACAACACTTCTACCTCAAGCCTGTGTAAAGCAATGGGAAACTGCCATATAACTATCACACTTCAGCGAAACGAAAAGAAGAAGACCTGAATAAGTAGAAGAATAAGTTCTTATTCAGACCTCAAGCTTTTGTTTGGCTATTAACCAACTTCCTCCGGAAGCGCTCTCTCCCCTCAGCGCATAAGAGGAAAGAGCAGTGTCGAGTCCCACCACCAGGTGGCGCTGTGGCCGTACCGAGCGATGGCTTCCGGCGAGAGGCCCACCTGTGAGGTTGGTGAGGAAGCGGTGCATGTGGGCGGAGTAGTTGTTCTTGATGCTCTCGGGCCAGGCGGTGCTCAGGGTCACCTGGGGGGCGTGGACGCCGTTCATCGTCCGCAGCAGGCTCTCGGTGGCGTCGGCCCGGACGCTGCCAAACTGCACGGCGCTCTCAAAGCCCTCCTCTAAGATGGGCACCTCTGACGAGCGGATGAAGAAGGCCAGCTGCTCCACCACCTGTGCAGAGGAGAGGAGAGGGGGGAGAGAGGGGGGAGATAGAGAGGGATTCACAGGGTGTGGATGAGAGAGAGAGACACGGTGAAGGATTGAGAGAAGCATTGAGAGGAGAGGAGCAGTAGAGAGAGAGAGCGGGAGTGTGTCCTTTTGACAGGTTGTGAAATCAAGCAATAGAGAGGAATACATAATTGAATCCTGCTTTCTTTGATTCTCTTTTGTGTTCTTTGATAGGAAAGGAAAGCGGCGCAACGCTACAAAACAACATTTTTAATCATTCCTCTGGGCCTCTAGATGCAGCTTGCTTGCTTCGGGGACTTCATGAGCACAGTCTACAAAGTGCTTATCCATCCTCATACAACATGGTGGTATGCTGTGTGCCTTCAGAGATAGCCGGCACTACTTCACGCCCTAGAGTTTGGCTCTAGAATACCTGAGACGGAATGGCGTACTCCACCCGTAGTCCGCAGAAGGGGTCGGAGTAGACGACCATGATCCGGATGGAGCTGTCGGCGATGAACTTATCCAACGCCTTGTCGTTCTCCTCGGTCCAACTGGCCTCGGACACCCCGGTCAGAGACACCCGCGTCTTAAACAGCCCCCTCTGAAGAGATGTGTGTGTTTGTGGGGAAGGAAGGAGGGAGGGAGTAGAGGAAGGAGAGGATCCGAGTGAATGGTGATTTAATGCAACTGCCACGACATAGCAATCCGCCCCCCAGAGAGATAATACATCACATTGTGCTGTTTTAATTTTGTCTCTGTGACGACCTCAACCTCCACACACACACACACCCCCACCCCACGGCCAACCCACATCTGAACACAGCAGGGAGAGAGTGCGACAGTTACCTCTGATATTACCCAAATGATATTAGTATGCAGATGATAGGGGATGCGGACCGTGCTATCCTGTGGAATAACGTTAGCAGTCACAGGCAGAGCAGAGTGGGGAGGGCTTGATGACAAACACCACCCTTGCACAACAGCTGTTATTTTACAGTTGGGAGTTTGTGTGTGTGCGTGTGTGTGCGAGACATTACAGGTACTTTATGGGTCACTAGCTGTAAATGCCAGCGCTGCGTTCCCCTGCCCACGAGTGTAATTAATTCTATTAAATCAATTGATGAGAAGGACGGCGATGGTGCCGGTTCACTGACCAGTCATTCGTAATCACCACCTGTTTTCCATATTCTGTCCAACCATTTCATTATTATACGACAGATTTTTCCCCTGTTGTTCAAGACACTTGTGAAGGACTTTTGTCATATTCATCAGGAATAGAGTTACAAAGCATTTTTATTCCCTTAAATATTAACTGAAAATGGACAAGTTAAAGTTAAATCTATTCTTTACTGTTGACAAGAAGTCCATTTAAGAGCTGATGTTTTTACCATGCCTATGGTGTAGGTGTCCACGTCTTCTACAACCACTGGCGTTACTGGAATACTTCCCTCCGGAGTCTCATCTATCACAAACACACGTACACACACACACGTACACACACATACAAAAAACTTTTCAATAAGTCTAGGAAACCACGGCAACACAGTGAAAGACAGACATTTTCATAATTACATCGTATTCACTGCATTGTCTGAATAATCTCAGCCTATTCTCTCCTTCTGTCATTTTGAACACAGTCATTAGTTTTCGCAGTAGTTATGAGTTTGACTGTTTGGTGCATATGATAGGATTATGCTGACTACCACTGTATTCTCTAAATGAAGAAAAACTAATGATGGGAAGGTTCACACATGTCTTGAAAGAAAAAGAAAAGACTATATTGGGACATTATTTGCTCTTATAATCACATAATTACGTAATTGAACAGATCTTAGAGAAAATTACATTATGCCTTGTCATTTGAATAACCTTCTGAGAGGAAACCAGAAACCACATCAAAGGGGGTATGAATAGCTAATCGACCAATTACGTTAAGACAACGGTTTGTATGCCACCACCCCATGCAGATAGAAAAGACCTCTAGCTAAGTAACTCTGAGGTAAGTACAGTTCAGTACTGTCAAATTTAGAATGACTACTCTGTGTTTTTTGTGCGCATTCGCCTGTGTGTAAGCCTAAGAGATAAGATGACATTATGAAACAAGGCACACAAAAGTCTTTAAAAAAAAGAAAAAGATGATCTATTTATCCTTAAAAAGGACTACATCTATTTCAGTGGTAGCTCCTGTACCTGCCGGCCGGGCCTCCTGGTCCTCCGCCACGGCCTCAGGGGCAGGGGTGGAGCCCTGGTGCTTGCCCTTGCGGCCCTTTCCCGAGCCGGAGCGCTTGGACTTGCCCGAGGACGATCGGCCACTGCGCGCTGTCTCTAGGTCAGCCATGCCGAGGCCCCCCGCGGGTTGTCTCTTCTAGACAGCTCGGGAAGATATAACGGTGGTAAACTTGAGTGTTTTTGACAAGGCTTCAGAGTTAAGATTAGAAGCTCAGTGAACAGATCTTAGCCTGCTTTCTTTGAGTTGTGGATTGATGTGATTGAAGGGAGCATGTACAGCAGCCTTGATTACATCCAGCATGCTATGATGTCTCAATTATGGACTTTTATATAATCAAAAACACTTAAGAAGGCCGATTCCCCTACTTGCAAATTAAACAGCTTGGTTGTTGCCCGGAGGCGCACAAGCTTCATTAGTATTTACAGTGGGTGAGTATGTATGTGACTGATGGATGGTGGAAATATAAGAAACAAATATATCCGAAGCATAAGTAACACAAGAGGGTAAATTGTGAGGTTGAGGTGTGCTTTTATATAACAGTTTATATAACTACATTACCACCAAATTTGTTTAAACTAATATATAGTTAATTAGGTTTGGGCGGTATGGCCTATGTGTATCAGGAGCCATCTCTGTATTTAATACATAATTGCACCTGGGCATTTTATCAGTTTCAATTGTGGACCTGAAATATTTAGCCTTTATATCTAATGTTATACAAAACATTAATGCTTTGGACATTACTGGACATTTTCATTTAGATAACTTTCTGTAACCTAGCGTTATATCTCTTCAGATGGTCAAATTGTTTTGGGCAACACAGTGAAAGTTAGCAAAGAACTTAACAAGCTAACTAACTTAGTTCTCTATACTACAGTTTCCATTGATGAAGCACCTAGTGTACTAGTAGTGTTACTGTTGTTAGCTCTAGCTCTAGAATTAGCTTCACTTATTACCTAAGCAGTCAACCACCTACCTCAGGTAAATGTTGCTAAGTCCTTAAAATGCGTCACGGTATTAGTGAGTTTTGAAATAAATCGTATTCTCCTTCCAACACCGTAGCTATATTTAAGATAAACAATTAAATGGCTTGAACAAATGTTCGCTGGTAAAACCAACTTTTTCAGTTTCTTTGGCTGCGACCACTCTCGTGCTGCTGCTCGAGTTTGTAGATACGTCTCCATGGAAACGGTGCACGAGAAGGGGTGTGATCGCACGAACAGACACCTCCAACAGGGCTTGTAAATATAGGACAAAAATTGCAAATATACAACCTTAATTAGTGATTTGGGTCAGGTCTACTGAACAGCAATGCTTTACCTGACTGGCTGATTTCAGAAGAAGAAAAAAAAAACAATTATTGCATTACCCCTATAAATAAGCCTATAGGCCTGCATTAATGTGGGAAATCGAAGTTTGCATTGTATAAAGTAGGCTACTTGTAAATGTATCTAAATTGCTAATACGTAATACTTTTTCTTCTATAAAGCATAAAGAACGCAGCAGGGATAATATAACACAGGATCAACGAAATCTGAAAATGAGCGCGCGTGTGTTTGTTCGAGAACACACTACCAACTGACACTGCAGCAGGCTTGTCCTTAAAAAGACGCCACGGTAAGATGGTTGACATTGTGTTTTAGTTCTTGTTATTTCTTGTAGTTGTGTTCATTCCCCATTATCCCAACATTTCGGGAACTTGATTAGCCTATTTATCTGCTATTCATTCACGTTATTTATTCGGCTTGTCTGACCGAGGCCTAGTCTTTTCAAATGTCAACATGAATTTCCAAGAGGTTACACATCTTGGAACATCTTTATTTACTCGACTCAAACATGCCTTTTCTCTCTCAAGCTTTTAAGAGGAACAAGGTGAAAATGGAAGGACATCTGTAGGCCTCCTGTCTGTGACCCTTGAGAATCTGAGCCACTTGGCTTTTCCACTAAAGGGTAAGTACTGTGTCTGGGATGCCTTCGGACTGAAACAGAGTGCTCTTCACTTCTGCTGCTCTTTCTCACTCCTTTCCTGCTCTGGGACTGGTTGCAGAGCACTCCCAGCAGAACCATGACAAAAGGCATCAAGGGAGATAAAGTCCAGGGCCCAATGTTATTTTTGACTTAAAAACAAACTATAAAACTTTAAACTCTTTAGATGTGGTTCCACTCTTGGCTGAGATACTGTCACCCTGCCACTCCAACCAAGCCCCATAATGAAATTCAACTCAATTACCTGTCCACTCCACAGAGAGTCTGGTATCGCCAAACTAGTCTGTGCCTTGCAGCTACTGTGTCTGCTAGACATACTAAAACATACAACAATTCGTACAAACCACATTAAACAAAAATAAACCCACAGAAAGCTATGACATTCTAAAAAGTGTATGTTTTCCAAAGCTTGTATATTGAATCAATTCATTTCTTTTTAATATGAAAATCCATAAAAAGTAGGTTGACAGAGCCCTTGTCCGCGTGTTAACTGTTTGCTAGCGAGATGCTTTGGAATCTCAGAGCAGGCTGAAGGAAATACTAAACGCTACACAGACATGTTTTTAAATCCGCCTTTGTGCTATCCACCCAATCCCCCCCACCCCCCGGTTTCCCCAACAGTGGGTGAGTTGGTACAGGCAGGCAGCCATGCATCTGGCTGCTGCTGTTGAGATTATTGTGATGGTGAGTCAGCAGGGTAGCCTACGGATACCTGGGAGAAGGAGAGAGAGAGAGAAAGAGAGATGTTCACAGCCTACGCCCCCGGGTTCATCAGCCCCTGTCAGTAGAGCAGGTTTTTACACCCCACCTCCTCTCCTCGCTAGCTAGCCACTGTACTGCATCTCCTCCTTTCCTAGCCAGAGCTGTACTGTAGCCTTTGCGGTTCCTGCACAATGCTCTTAATTACCTTGTACTTCACAGCTGTGGGGTGGGTGTAATGTTGGACAACACACATGCACACACATTGTGTCTCTCACACACACACACACATACACACCCTCTCTCAACATGTTATTACAGCTACAACAACAAATGATTGCTTCATTCCTCTCTACCCTGATACACTGTGTGATTAGGCTAAGCTCTGTTGACGTTTGGTCCCCTGTTTGAGCTCCAGAGAGCTAGACTTCCGTGCTGTAGAAGATTTGAGGAAGGTTGTGCATTAGTGGGTTTCAGTCTAATCTCTGCACAGCCCATTACAACAGCTGTGCCAGGACAGATGTACTGCACATTCACACTTTTACCCCCCAGAGAAACGACATCCTTTTTTGGTCCTACATCTCGCCCGCCGCAAGAACCTAATAATCTCAAAGTATGTGTTCGTGTGTACAGTACCTGTGTGTGTGTGAGGCCTGCCAAGCACTAAAGCATACTTTGGAATCAGATGGAGCGGGGGGAAAAAAAAGAATATAAAACCCTTTAATAAAACATGACTGAGCAGGGACACGTTCTTTTTTAAGATTAATGGCAAGGAGCGTCGTCTTTTCTTATTTCTTTTTTTTTTTCATTCCTCCCGTTTTATTTCTCAATAATTCATTTGTGGAGAAATAAGGGACTGTTTTCCTCCCCGCTTGTTTTGTAGCCTTTGGAAAGTTTGTCAGGGGAAGTTTTGGACGAAGGGAAGGAAGGGAGGCATACAGTGTTTAAGAACGCTATGGCAGCGGAACTTTCTAGGACCCACGAGTCTTCAATTTGTCTCCACTCAGAGCTCAATATCTGACACGTCTAGGGCTCTAAATCTAGTTTCATACCCCTGCGAGGCTTTGGTCCGGACAATATATTTCTGTGCAGAGAAGTATTAGAAAATAGCTTCGTGTCTGGGCCTACAGTACCGTATATCACACCTGTCAAGAACAGGACAGGTGTTGTTTTTGCTACACTAACGACTAGGCTCACATGCTTTGAATTATACGCCCGATTGATGCTGAAAGTAGGTAATTGAAATATAAAAGGGATTGAAAAAGGCAATACCGACTTGAAATAAGACCATATTTTATTAACACTGAAAAAGAAATAACTCTTGTTGACGCGTTCGACAAACAAAATGATTTCTTCCAACCCACCACGGTAATGTATTAGGGTATAAAACTCAACATCTTGCACCACAGTCGATGGCAGCGTTTAGCTGACTGCGTTCGCTCACTTCCCTCGCCTCTCTCGTTCTCCCATGCACCACAGTGCCATATGAAAAGCCCATATTGAATCAATAACACAGATGATGGCCGTAATAACCATCAAATCAAGCGCATTCAAGTCGACGGACACAATTGGTTACAGCGTATTAGCAGAGGGCGACAAGGCGGCCAGGGGCCCCCATTGATCCCTGATGGAATTAAGAGATTGAAAGGTTGGCCGTCACCTCCATGTTGTTGACAGCCATTCTGAGTCATTAGCGCCATTAGCATTAAGCTGGCCCATCAATAACCACTCGGCTGAGTGATCGCTCTCCCCAAGATGCCACCCGGGGGAACGCTGCAACCCCCCCGCCAGCTTATCTGTCCGTGTACCGTCAACAGGGGCACCCTTGATGTGACTGACACGCATACCAACACACGCCCCTGCTGGGTCGTCAATCTGTCTCCTGGAACGACTCGGTGAGTCTCCGTCCGGCGAGCGGCCGTGTTGTTGAAAGTCGGTCGGCGCCAGATCTTTGTCAGCGTGTTAAGTGTTTGTCAGTGTGCTCCTGTTTTTCAGTTTGTCACTGTTGACTCTCTCCCCACTGCCAGTCCTCTGAAGTCCAATCTGTCACGGCCTGTATGCGTGTCTGGACGAGCGTGTGTGTGCGCGCAAGTTTTGGTCTTAAAACATCTTTCAAATATGGTAATTCTCTAGTGTTTCCACTCGTGTGTGCCACAAGTGTCAGTGTGTCTGAGTCACGACGTGTCAGACTCCTGAGTGTCAGTGATGCTATGTGACAGCCAGCCACAGTCTGATACTGTGTCAGAATGAATGGCATAGCCAAGTCTCTCTGGGCCAGTCTCAGCTTACAAAACACAAAGCAGGCTGCTACAGTGGAACAAGTGTGTGTGACTAAGTGAGTGTGTGCATGTGAGGGAAAGAGTGTGTGTGCGTAAAGTACAAAAATCTTAGTCGCTGGGTTATTTTGAAATCCTGTGTGCATGTGTAGCGTGCATGCCCGTGTGTGTGATTGAGATGGTGTCGGAGGGGCCAGGCGATGTTGGGTCTGGGTGGGTCTACAGCTCGTCGTGGAGGGCCTCCCCCTCCACCAGGTCCACAGCCCCCAGCAGCAACAGGGCCCCAGTGCTGTTGTCCCTCACCAGGACAACGAAGGAGTGGTCCGCGTAGAACACCTTGGGCTTCTTCTCCACAATCTCGTCCCCCAGCTCCGCCGCCCCCTGCCCAGCCTCGGAGCCCAGCTCCAGGGAGGCCCAGTGCAGGACTCCCCCCAGGTGGAGATTTCCCTGGTTCTTCCCCAAGGCCCAGGAGAAATCAGCAGTCTTCTGGTCCCAGGCATCGGTCAGGCCCAGTGCTGACAGCTGCTTCTGCCAAACACAAACAAGTAGCGTGGAGAGAGAGAGTGAGAAATCAGGACTTTGGATACATAAACACTAACTCGATTCAAATCCCTCAACTGACAGTTTCCCTAAACCTTATCACACACCCAGAGATGTCAGCTCAAGACAGCATAGACGCCGCAGATCAATTATGCAAGCGGAGACAAGCTGAAAAGTCCAAACAATGAGAGAGCGGATTTTAACATGTGGTGACAGGGATGGCAGACGGGGCACCCTGCCCTTTTGTAAACTCACAGAATTATCAACACAAACACACCCTGCCACAACAACAACAACAACAATAACCAAACAGCCCCCAATCTATCAATAACATTTCACACAAACCTTTTTTCCCCCATTTCTCCCTCAAATTTGGTCAAGTGACAGTTGCCCTTGTTGCGATTCGAGGTACAAAGCTATGGGGAGACTAAAGGGAGTAAAGATAGAGGGAGGGAAGATAAAGGGAGTAAAGAGCGAAGGAGGGAAGGGATGGAGGAAGTGGCCCATGAATAATGGAGGAGTGTTGCCCGGCGACCTCAGCCCCCCCCCCCCCTCCTTTGTTTTCCCTCAAATATGAATTCCACAGGAAGACGTGGCTGACAGGTACTTTATACACCCACGGCACAGGGCCACTCACTCTGACAGGCCTGGATGTAGAGGTGTGTGTGGCGTGTTTGTGTGAGTGTGTGTGTGGCAGGGGCCCGGGTGTATGTGAGAGGGTGAGAAGTGAGTGAGTGATGATGCTGTTCTCTGTATAATCTCGCAGGTTAGCCTTCGCAGGGCTATCTTTTCATAATGTCAAACTGTCACCCGATTCGTGAAATATTCAAAAGTTTGTGAAAGGTGGATAAAGGAGGTTAAGTTCTTGTAATCGGGGTTTCTGAGAAGCATTTTAATGCCCCTTGCTACAAGAACAGAGCCTGCAGTTCTATATAATTTAGATGTTATGGATGAGTTAATAGGCAGGGAACTAGTGTCAGCTTAGTGTCTTCCCCCTCTAGATGGAATAACTAGATCGACTTCCTCCTGTGTGCATGGTGTGCCCTAACTCCGCTCCCTTGGCCTGTCCGCTCTCACGGCAGTCTTCTCACACACCAACACACACACACACACACACACACACCCCTCTGCTCTAATGCACTTCTATTGTCCTCATCCATTATTCCTCCTTTCTTCCTCCCTCCTTCCGTCCTCCACCACTTCATCACTGTCTCTCTCTGCTGCTCTGCCACTTCCCTGGCATCCTCATCCCTCATCCGCGCCTCTCGCCTCTATTTTATCCTCCTCCGTCTCACTCCCTCCATTTCTCACTCCGTCTTTTTCCCTCCGCAACTCATCCTTCTTTTTTTCGACCGGCGCCCCCCTTGTATACATCACTCTCCCCTGCCCTCCATCTCCATCGGCAATCATTTCAAGGTTTTCGCTCCTAATCTTCCAGCAAACAGAAATAGACTGCAGCCAGTGAATTCTTCACCTCGTGGAAGATGGATGCCCACCATGAAGTAAAACATAGCCAGAACAGAGTTTCCCCTCCTCCCATCTGAAAACAGTCTCCGGCAGAGACCTTGGTGGGCCTGACCTTAAGCAGCTTGTTGCCAAAGCAGCAACATGAAACCGTGCCTCGCCACGACAATACTGTCACCAGCTATTACGCTCACGTGCAACATTAGCTGGAAACCTCTTCCCCTTCACCAACCCCACCCCCCGTCTCCCTGTCAGCTACAGAAATAGAAAACGACCCAGCTACTTCACAACCCTTGCTGTCTCCTTGCCTCCATCTCCTACGCCCAAATCGCAAAAGCTCACTCCTGTGGAAAGGGATAGACTCTGAAGCTCGCTTAATTTTTTTTAAACAATCGAGCGTTTGAAAACGAAGTGCCTTGTGTGGCGCCGGGGCCCCTCAGCAGGGGGGTGATGACTGGGCCGGAGAGACCTGCTGCTCTCGGGGTGTGGCACACCACTTTATGGACCCTCGGGGACCCGCCGTCTTTCTGCCTCTTCATCTCTGACTTTCTCTCTCTTTGTTTCTCTCTCTCCGTCTGCCTGCCTGCAGAGGCTGTACTGAGGGACCACTTGCTGACGTCCATTGTCAGATACGGTTTGGCACAAAGCTATCCGTTTGAAGCCACTCGGCGCTACATCCACCGCCGGTCTAGCTGTGTGACTGCCTCTCTCCCTCGGTCTGCCCCTGCTCTGTATGCAGGAGAACGGCTAACGTAGCCTTGAGCTGTGTGGTTAACTGGGCCCGCATGGTAACTCTCTGGTGTGGAGCGCTCGGTATCCAAATTAATTAGCCGGACGATTGAAGAGAGTAAGTGGATGTTGGATGAACCTCGGGATGAGGGAGTTAGCTACGGAGGGCAGTAGCACTGGCTGAGTGGCAGGCAGGGAAGCAGGCTAGCTAGCTACAGTAAGCTGGATATCCGACCGGGTCGTAGCGTTGGGTTTTAATAGAGAAAGCAGCCTCCACGGACACACTGTGATCCGGGCTGGGAGATGAAGGAGAGGGGCTAGAGGAGATGAAGGGAGGGAACAGGGAAGGAGAGGGGCTAGAGGAGATGAAGGGAGGGAACAAGGAAGGAGAGGGGCTAGAGGAGATGAAGGGAGGGAACAAGGAAGGAGAGGGGCTAGAGGAGATGAAGGGAGGGAACAAGGAAGGAGAGGGGCTAGAGGAGATGAAGGGAGGGAACAAGGAAGGAGAGGGGCTAGAGGAGATGAAGGGAGGGAACAAGGAAGGAGAGGGGCTAGAGGAGATGAAGGGAGGGAACAAGGAAGGAGAGGGGCTAGAGGAGATGAAGGGAGGGAACAAGGAAGGAGAGGGGCTAGAGGAGATGAAGGGAGGGAACAAGGAAGGAGAGGGGCTAGAGGAGATGAAGGGAGGGAACAAGGAAGGAGAGGGGCTAGAGGAGATGAAGGGAGGGAACAAGGAAGGAGAGGGGCTAGAGGAGATGAAGGGAAGGAACAAGGAAGGAGAGGGGCTAGAGGAGATGAAGGGAGGGAACAAGGAAGGAGAGGGGCTAGAGGAGATGAAGGGAGGGAACAAGGAAGGAGAGGGGCTAGAGGAGATGAAGGGAGGGAACAAGGAAGGAGAGGGGCTAGAGGAGATGAAGGGAAGGAACAAGGAAGGAGAGGGGCTAGAGGAGATGAAGGGAGGGAACAAGGAAGGAGAGGGGCTAGAGGAGATGAAGGGAGGGAACAAGGAAGGAGAGGGGCTAGAGGAGCCAGAGTGGGAAGTGGTGAGGGAGCATCATGAGGTTAGGGTATGTCTAAATTGCACTCTGCGTAGCTGCTTATTGCATGTGGAGTTAAGGGACTCACTCATGAAACAACGAGAATGTAAATAAATTAAACGTGATCATGTTCCTTCTCTCTCGCTTTTCCTCCACTACCATAACATATTCCACCTCTCCTCTGACATCTCTCTCTCCTATTCCCAGCATTGGGCCACCTTTTCTGTATAATTCATCAGCAACTGCATATTCTATTGACATGCTTAACAGCATAAACAATATCTATCAAGTTGAGAACATGCATTATGCATGCAAGAAAGCAGGGTTACACATATACACAGCATAGGCCCTTCGTCTTTGAACATCTACAATTGCGCAGAATGAGAATACTGTGAGTGGGTGGGAGGATGTTTGTGGGGTAGTGGCGTCATTGTCAGCCCTGATCTGTGTGTGCGTGTGTGTGTGTGAGAAGGTCTCTCTCCTTAAGCCCCAGCAGCTCATCAGCAGCTCAGCCCACTGTCTTATTTACATGAGCTTTTGCTTTTTACTTCTCAGACACTGTCGATATCTTGCCTCTTTTCCATTTGATTCCCCTCATCCTCCCTTCTCTCTCCTTCTTTTAAACCACAGTTGCACAAGGTCAACTTAAACTACACTTTACTGTCTCATGAAAAGCAATGAGCTTTGAAGTATAGGCTAGTAACTGCAGTCAATGAAACACTTGTCATTAATCACTAATACTGGGCTGTGGTTGAAGGTAGAGGCCTCTGTCTTGATGCTGTGTACTGTACTGTGCTCTTGTAAATATTTCATCACCTCTTGACCTCATTAGCCATGATTGAGTGAACTCCTGTTTGCCGACTCATACGTCTTAGTCCGTATAATTCCTGATCCAAGGTGTGTGTGTGTGTGTGTGTGTGTGTGAGCGCACGATGTGTGTGTATGTTTGAACCAGGGAGAGAGCAATCACGGGGGTTAGCCAGTGACCTCCAGGCCAGGCTTGTTAGAGAAGACCAGAACTGTGGCTTCAGCCCTCTCCCTTTCTCTCTCCCTGTGTGTCTCTCTCTCTCTCTTTAGCAAACCCTGGCTTCTCCAGCAGGGCCTGTCCTTCACTAGAGGGGAGACAGGCCCAGAGCTCAATAGCTATTTATAGTTTTCGCCGCTTTCCACCTTGTCCCCTGGCACTCGACCCTCTGCCCCCCATCCCACCACCTCCTAGCCCCTACGCCCGCTGAATGTCACTCCTATTCAGGTCAGCGGGGCCCAACGCCCAGTCACTGAGCTCTGCCACATTAGCACACGTGAGCCCTACCACCAGGAGCCACAGCCGAGATGGAGGGAGAAGGAGGAGGATGTGGCACAGTCACACACATGACTCAGGAGATGAAGAGAGAGGGGAGTGGAAGGGGAGGATGTCGATGTGTGTGTGTGGGGGGGGGGGGGAGTGGGGGGGGTGCGTGTGTGTGTGTGTGTGGGGGGGTGTGTGTGTGGGGGAGGGGGGTGCGTGTGTGTGTGGGGGGGGGGGGTACGGGGGAGGCAGGGAATTGTGATTGGGTAGTTAGTGACGGTATGACAGCGAGCGTGCATCAGCCTTCCCCTGATCATTTCAGTTTGTTTGTTCCAGATGTAACCCCCTCCCCTCAACACCACTCCAAATCGGGGGCTGTCCTCGATCCTGACAGACAGAGGGGTAAACAGCATTAACGTGCCGTGATGAGTAATATCTTCTCTACCCCATTGGAGGAGAGAGCGTGCGGGAGAGGAGCTGGCAGGGCTCCCAAGCATGCCTGTCTGCTGCTGGCCAAGAGGAGAGAGGGAGGAGAGAGGGATGAGGGGGAAGGGAGGAGCAGAGGAGGTAGAGAGGAAAGAGGATGTGGAGCAGAGTTAGTAAAGAGCTTCAGGGGCTTCAGTAATGATTCCTCAAATACTTTCTGAGATGGGGTGGGGGGGAAGGGGGGGGGGGACAAAGAAGAGATTGACAGAGAAAAACATAGAAAGTAGGAAGATGTAAACTATTCTTCATGTAGGTTACATAAGATGGACTGTATACAGTAGCCTATTGAACAGTGTGGTTCTCTTCGAATGGCCTCCAGCATCTGAGGCGAGTGCATCGCGAGTGTGCTCTCTTTCTCTTTAACTCTTCTGACCTTGTAGCCATATTCTGGAGAGATGTTCTCAGTCTCCGAACCCAGGCCACCTCTTGTGTATCAGAAGGGCAGGAGGCACCGTGTTAATGTCAAAAGCTTGTTTTTCAGGGCAGGCCTCAGCAGACAGGGCTACATGGCTTCCTGACGTCTGTGGAGGCCTCAACGTTGTTCGACCGCAGCGCCACGCTTTCTCCAAGATAGGAGACATATCCTCCAGAGTTTGCCACTCTGTCACACAGGCAAAACTGCACTGCTACATTTAGGAAAAACAAGATACTGTAGGATCCAGTCAATGTAGGCCAGCACTGGGAACATGTTTTGTTTTTTTTCTTGCTAGTTTTAGACATCCTCCTCTATCTGTAAACTAACACTCTTTCTATTTTTCCCCTTGTAGCTCTTGCAACTGCCAACCCCTACTCACAACAGTCACGCCATCTAATATCTCAATGAGTTGTGGTCACGTAAGGATAACTCTAACCTTTTTCTCTTTCCTCTTCTCCATAGACATAAGATGGCATACAACAACCACACCCCGCCAACTGACACTCCCAACCTTCCCCAAATCCTGCCCTGGCCTGGGACCCCTGTCCCAGGGGAGACCCCCCATAACAGCCTCCCCGTGGGGCCATGCGTGGATCTGGGCCGACGTCTGCGCCCGTGCTACGGCCCCCGCGGCTTAGCCAAGTCCCTCCTCTTCCGTTTCTCCCAAGGCTTCTCCAGCCAACCGGTCAGCAGCCCAGATACAGCCTCGGTTCTGACCCACATGAAGCTGGAGGACCCCCAAGCTCTGGCCCTGGCCTCCTTCGCCTCCACCCAGGCCAAGGAGCATGGCGACGGGGCAGCCCTGGTGCTCTTCTTGGCCTCGTCTCTCCTAAGCCAGGCCAGAGAGCTGCTGGTGCTGGGGGTGACCGGGGCTGAGATCCAGACAGGCTACAGGAAGGCTTGTGGCAGGACCCTTCTCCTCCTGGAGGGGATGGGCTGTGGGCGGCTGGCGGAGCCCAGAGAGGAGCTTCAGGTGAGGGATGTCCTTAGGGACTTCCTGGCCTCCTGGCAGCCCGGGCTGGAGGCCCTGCTGGAAGGCGTGGTGGCAAAGAGCTGCGTCCACAGCTGGAGACCGCTCACCTCAGGAGTCAGGGGTGAGGTGTGGGAGGGGGTGACCTTTGACCCCAGCTGTGTCAGAGTCTGTGTGGCGCTGGAGAGGGAGAGCATTACAGAGGGAACAGGGATAGACGATGGAGAGATGGATGGATATGGAACGGTAGTTGGAGAGAAAGAGAAAGAAGCCTCAGGAGAGGAGGAAGAGAAGGAAGAGAGGGAGGAGGAGAGCGCAGGAACAAGAGATGAGAGGGGAATTTGTAAGGAAAAAAAGAACGAGGAAGAAATTGAGGTAACTGTAGAAAGAAAAGAAGAGAAAGAAGACAAGGAGAGTGATATTCAAGAGGACCAAACAGAGAAAGAGACAGAGGGCCACGATAAGACAGAAAGTGAGGAACCAGGAGAGAAAAGTGCTCGGATACAAAAAGAGGATCACGAAAAGAGTAATAGAGCAATAGAGAAGAGGAGTGGAGATAGTGAGGAGGAGGAGGACAGAGTCTTAGACGACTGGGTGGATCTAGGCCTGGAGATATGGACAGCCAGTCTAAATGAAGACAGAGAAAAAGGGGTGGTATGGACCGAAGAGATGAATGTAAGAGAGAAAAGAACTGCTGCAAAAAAGATAGACACAGTTTGCAAAGACCTGCCATCTGTCAGAATACATGGCAGTGTCTCCAAACTGATAGGACACTTCTCCTCCACGCGTCAGATGCACAAACATATTGGCTCTGTGCACTCTGTCCAGCGCAAACGCAGACTGCATAGACCACAAGGTCGTCTGACCAGCCCAGCCCCTCGCCCACCGAGCTACCACAACCACCATTCTCCCTGGAAGACCCATCCATCCCCCAGACGAACCCACCCAGCTGACCCCCACCAGAGCCTCCCTCTTCAGGCTACTGTTGTGGTGGAGGAGCCCCTGGATGGAGAGGCCTGCTCCAAGGTGACAGTCACCCTGCGCAGCCCGGACCAGACTCTGCTGGACAGCGCAGAGCAGGCCGTGGCTGCCTCCCTGAGGGTCTACCGCTCTCTCCTAACGGATCCCAGGGTCGTCCCCGGGGCGGGGGCCTCTGAAGTTAGCCTGGCTGTGGGGTTGACCCAGTACGGGCTGGGCCTGGTGGGCATGGAGCAACTGGTGGTCCATGCCTTCGCCCAGGCCCTGCTGGAGCCAGTGAAGATCCTGGGAGAGAACGCAGGGACCCCAGCTGACCTGGCCACGCTCTGGGGCTGCATGAGCCGCTGTGCGGGTCAGGGAGAGGAGGAGGAGAGCCCAGGGCTGGGTCAGGGGGTTGTGGACGGTCTAGGATGTAAGGCTAGTGCCATACAGAGAGCCACGGAAGCCTCTCTCACCATCCTAACTGATCTCCTCAGCCAAAGACCGGAGGAGGAGGACAGGAGTCAGAACTTCTACCCAAGACTAGTCAGCACACCGCTCCCATCACCTCCTCCATCAGACAACACAGACATTATATAACATACATATTATATTTATATAAACTCATTTATATCAAAATATATATTTGTCCAAGTTATTCATTTGTCTATCTGTTCTACCCAATCCATTACAAAAGAAATGACCAAAGATCATCCTCTGATTAAGTGTGACCTACTGTACAGAAAAACTGTAAGCCTCTGTATGCCTGTGTCCGCCCGCAAGGTAAGAGGTGCATGTGTACCTGTAGGCTTAGAGTGCTGCTGAGGTTGGCCCTGGGCAGGGATATGGCCACGCTGGTGGAGGAGGTGTGGTTCAGCCACTTGGCCAGCAGCTCCAGGCTGAGCAGCCTGTCCAGGCGGGCCAAGCTCTCCACGTGGAAGGGCATCAGCAGCACCACGCTGGCCCCACCCCCCCACAGCCCCATCTCCAGCACCTGCACCATGTTCTCCACATCCTCGTAGTGACGGTACACTCCTGGGGAGGGGGAGGAGTGGGAGGGTGAGGAGTGGGAGGGTGAGTATGTGGAGAGAAAAAAACAAAACAATGCAGACCTGAAAAAGTGATTCATGAAAAAGTGGTCTACCTGCTCTGTGCATCATGGGCACCTTGGTGTACTTGGCTCCCAGGAAGGTGCGAAAATCTGATGTGTCCTCATTAAACTGTCTTTCCCACAATCCTTTGGGAACACAGGGACATAATTACATTGGAACATTTGAATGCCGTGAATGTATAAGTGGGATTCCACATGGATATGCTTGAACTAGAATGAAGAAATAGTTTATATGGACCTACTGGGATGAAATGGGATAAGGAATGTTCTGATAATCATAGCAGAAACCCACACAATGAAGCCTTAATGTGGGCCACTTGATTGAAAGCCCCAGTGTTCCCCTTACAATAAAATGTCATTGGTTGTGGTGGACAGGTCACTGGGCGATTGTGCAGAAGGCAAGTGAATCCCATCATTTAATGGCTAGTAGTCCCATTTACCATTCAGACCCATTCAACTAACAGCTAGCATTAGCTCACCTCTTGACTACACTCAATTTCGTTGGACCTGACAGACTTCAAATTGCACCTCTGTAATAAAGTACTCCTCACTATAACCCAAGACCTTTTGCTGCCCCTTTAGATAAAGAAGAGAACATCACAAAGAGGGGCAGCTCTATTGGAGAACAAAAAGTAGATAACGACTTTGAAATCTGCCCTGTCACTCCTCGCTAACACCACCCGCTGCAAGATAGGCTACGGGGGAGAATCCGTCAGCTACCTGGGAGCTGCGCCAGCGATGCTGGAGTCAGGTGGCTGAGCGGTTAAGGAATCAGGCTATTCATCAAAAGGTTGCCGGTTCGATTCTGGCCGTGAAAAATGAAGTTGTGTCCTTGGGGCGAGGCACTTCACCCTACTTGCCTCGTGGGAATGTCCCTGTACTTGCTGTAAGTCACTCTGGATGAGAGTGTCTGCTAAATGACTGAATGTAAATGTAATGCCGTACGGCACATCGGAACGCGCTCCATCTTACCAGGCAAGCACACGCTGGAGCTCGGAGTGTCCCGTTTCTGTGATTTAGAATGAAAGGAAACTAGATCGCCGTAAACAAGGTGCCGCATCTGACGAATGAGGTACCTTCTGGCGATCATGTGACATGACGGGGTGATTTCCACCAAAGTGAGGGGTTTATCTGGCAAACCGGCCCTCTGGCTGGCTTTCAGGAGTACACAGTGATCTGGGTTTGTGTGTGTGGGTGTGTGGGCTAGTGTCTAGACAAGGTAGTGTGCTCAGGGCTTTGGTAGAATTATATGAACCCAGCCCTGCATTGCAGAGGAGGCTGGCACCTATTAATAACAATAAGCTAAACAATGACAACTGTGCAGTAATGAAAACAGTCCCCCCACGCTTCCAGATCCATAGCACAAGACATTCTGGCTTCTAACTACAATCAATTGAGCCAACAACTTTCCTCCCTCCTTCCGTTGTTCCCTTCATCTTCTTACTGATTACGAATTGTTGTGGCGGTGCGGAACTATTATTAGAGGTTAAATATGCACGGTTCTTTTTTCTTTTCTTTTTTACCTCCTTTGTTGCGTTATCTGTGGGTTTTTTCTGCAACTGGTTTGCTGAAATCCCGCTATTTTTCTTCCCCTCGTGTTTGTTTGTCTAAAGCCAGAACAAAGCCTGCATTAATTAACAAGTGTGGACTGGAACTCCCAAGGTAGGCCCCTTTTACATCCTACCACCATGTCTGTCAATCTCGCTCTCTCGCGCTCTCTCCTTTCCTCTCCCTCCCTCTCACAGCAGGACACCACGACTCCTTTACTTTTCTCCCTCCCTCTTTCCTCCCTTCTTTACTTTTCTCTCCCTCCTCCTTTTCTTCCCAGAACTTTGCCCACCTGCCCCGCCCTTACCCTGCCATCTTTCTCTTTACATTTCTCTTGCTCCTTTTTCCCCTCTCCATTCTCTTTGCTTTTAACAATCCTCTTCTACCCCCGCTAATTGCACCCCTCGTCATCTTCCATCCACCCCCTCCTCTCTTTCTCCGGCTCTGTTGTTCTCTCTGGCGCTGGGAGGGAGAGAAGGGAGGAAGACACAGTATAGAGCTTTTTCATTCCGCTTTTCAATAATTAACTAAAAAAAAGAATGAAACAGAAACAAACAATAACAAGAAGAAGGAACCAGATGTCGTTGCCACGGCGAAAGGATCCTCAGCCACCATCACAACAGAGAAGATGATTTTCTGAGAACGCAGCATCATCACAGGCCGAGAATGTTTCGGGGCTAAAATTCACCAACAAATGAACAAATAAATCTATCCTACAAATCTATCCTAAAACAAATGTATTAGGATAGAGCACGGGCAGTGGCTGACAAGGGAAGAAACATCTCTTTTTAAATTATAAGTCAAAACTCGGAATCCAATTTGCGTAATCTAATTCCTGCGCTGTAATCTATTGCGTGATCTAATTTGTATGTTTCATCCCCAAAATTAATGAACTAACTAACTACCGCTCTACATAGAAACTAATTCAGTGACAAAATCAAAAACATCAAACAAAGAAAATTAATTAGATTGCTTATCAATCTACAGTTGGTGGAAATGCTATTTTCTGAGGGCTGTCTGTTGGTTACTATGTTTCCTTGACAACCTCCCTCTCTCTCTCTACCTGAATAACCTGGAGGGAGAGAGACAGAGAGAGAGAGAAGAGAGCGTGTAGAGAGGGGGAGTGTAGAGAGAGCCAGCAGTGCTGAGCGTGAAGCCCACACTGGCACATCCGTTGATTGAGGCCCACTCCTCATTGCCCCTCCGCTGCAGATTTTAAGCGCTGCAGACTTTAAGCGCTGCAGACTAGCAAGGCTGCAGACTGTGAAAGCTGCAGACTTGGAAGCACTTTGAGCACAGATGCCAGGCCTGACGCCAGGAGAGAGAGAGCCAGGACACTTGTTACTCAATTATTTAAGATGACACATCACCCCTCCCGACAGAAGATAAATAAGCTCTCAGTGATAGACCAGAGAATCATCCTTTATCTGCTGCGTCCACCAGCTGGGGTCTTACACACACACACACACACAGGTGGGCATGCTGCCTGGCACACACACTCTTCACTAGGCAAGCTGGCACATAGGCATTGCTGAAGGAACACACACACATGCGCATAAATCATAATTACAGCTCAACATAGACAACCAACCACCCACCCACCCACATCTAAGGGACCCCCACCAGGTTAGACTGTCTAATACACAGATGTAAATGAGGACAGAGCATCTCTAATTATACTAAACGAGATTGCACACACAAATCTATTTACACACTCATCATTCAGTCCTCCACAAATGAATTTTACATTTCCTGCAACAGCACTGTGAGAGGGGTGTAAAGTGGACTGAATGTTCTAGCATGGTTGTTTCTCCTCACCTTTAAAACGCAGGGCGTTGGCCACGACCAGAGCTCCAGTCTTTGTCTGGATCTCACCCCTCAGCGGAGCTCCCTCCACCCCACCCATGCCCTCCTTCGCCCAGGCATGGAACTGTTTCAGGTCCCTCTTGGAATCCCCCTGGCCCAGGGTCTGATGTTTCAGCCCAAACTTTCCCTTACTCTCCTTCATCAAACCCTCACTCAGCTGTGGGCCCTGCTTGGCGAACACAGCGGAGGAGCTGTGCAGTCTGAAGCTGGTGCCATTAGCCTCACTGAGAGACTGCAGCCCCCCTGCCAGCTCCCCAGCCTGGCCAGGTTTCTTGGAGGGAGTGGGTGTCTGGAGGAGGTCATGGAGCTGCTTGGCGGTGGTACCCCCAGCCCCTCTACCCAGAGCCCCCAGGGAGGAGGCCAGGAGCAGTGGGGAGAAGAGGGTGTTGAGGGCCCCGGACTCGGAGCGGAGGGCCCGGTACAGGCGTAGACCTAGGGCCCAGCTGGAGTCACCCATGGGTGGGGGACTGGCAGAGGCCTCCTGGGTAGATACCCCAGAGAGCCCCTGGACCAGCAGGGCCAACAGTGTTATCAGGTGAGAGATGGACACTGACTGCAGCATGGCACACCTAGGGAAGTAGGAGAGAAGACATTTGATTTAGTTTAGGTTTCCCCGATAACGGAGAATAAAATAACCAAAGGTTTTTCGCTAGAATGTCTTTCAATGAGTGTAAAACCCAGCAAGCCAGGGACTGTCCGTATTTGGCCTTCCTTTTAGTAAATAGGTCACAGAACACTACACTTCCTTAGCTTACTGTATCCATTTAAAAAGAAAAGCTCTTCAGCTCAGACGGAATGCAAATTAATAGCACTTTCAATTTACTGTGCAATTTTCGCACTGTGCTGCTAAATTACAGATAAATCTTGATCAGACTTTAGATACATATATGTAAGCTCGTGAAGCTTAATTCGTTAGTTCGAATGAAGCGCCCCTTTCAACGAAAAACCCGAGTTTACTGACAAGCGGATAACGACATTACGCAGATGACGTCTGTTTATCTCTTGTAATATTTCGAGGACGAAGCGAAAGTAAAAAGTCCTTTGTCAGACATTACCGTTAATTAATTTAAGTTCTCTCATGCAGTTATTTCCTCAAGTTGCTACACTGGTGGTTTTCTGCGAGCTCAAAAGTGGCAAAGAAAGTTTGCCTAGGTCTAACCCAGCTTCCCTGTTCAAGTCTCGACAATTTCGCCTTTCCAGAAATTTCCAGCATTCCATAGGGGCAGTGCTTAATTTTAACACAGTAGCATATGGTTTCCGAGAGGATGGGCTACTACACAGATGTAGCTTGTAACATGGATTTAGAATGAATATTTATGTCTACAGTCGGTAACTTTGTGTAAACATCTTCTATAGTAGTGGAACTACGCCGGAGGGGGCAGGCTAATGCAGATTACAGTGAAATGGGGAAAATAGTCTGACACAACACAGTCAGACCCCATAATTTGACTCAAAAACAACTCCAAACTTTTGCGACTCAATCTCTGTTTTTTTGGGCTGGAGGTGCAGTTTGTGTAAGAGTCGTGAGGGGTCGCCAACGATCTTTTCAGCTTCATTCCATTTCATTGACCCTGTGCGCCTCCACCCACACCTTGTATTTCGACCCAGCAAGGCTGAGTCGTGCTCGACCTCCCAACCGTCGTCCTTCAACATTTCATGTCTCCCCTCCGTCGATTTACCGGTGTAAAACTCTAGATGGGACATAGCAGCCTGTAGACTAGAGGGATAGAGGAAGGATTATTTCCTAATAGCAACAACTTGTCAGAAAAAATGGGCATATAGCTCAGTCTTAGCTGCAATCGATAGATATAGAGATTAAGAAGGAAAGATAGTCTAAGAAGGAAAAATAGAAGATCTAGAAATGGAAGTAGATAAGGGCTACAGACAGACCACCAATGCAGAGCAATCAACCTGAACATGACAGCCTGTAGAACGAACCAATTATTTACCTCTGTCAAATCAATAGAGCTCTCCGTGAGATAGCCATCAGCAGCAGAGACTCAGCAGGCACATACACACACACACACACATTTACACTCACACACAGGAGCTCTGTAACACGCAAACGCACAACAATGCACTCTCTCAAACATACGCATGCACGCACTTACTGAATCAAACACGTTAATACTTTCTCACCACTTCGACACACCAGAGCTCATACATACACACAATGAAACGCTGTCTCTGTCTCTCCCTCTCTGTCCCTTTCTCTGTCCCTGTCTCCCTCTCTGTCTCTCTGTCCCTCTCTCTGTCTCCCTCTCTGTCCCTCTCTCTGTCCCCGTCTGTCTCCCTCTCTGTCTCTCTCCCTGCCTCCCTCTCTGTCCCTGTCTCTGTCTCTCGCTCTCTTTCTCTCTCTGTCTCTCTCTCTGTCTCCCTCTCTGTCTGTCTCTCTCTCTCTGTCTTTCTCTGTCTCCTTCTCTATCTGTCTCTCTGTCTGTCTCTCTCTCTGTCCCTTTCTCTGTCTCTCCCTCTCTTTCTGTCTCTCTCCCTCCCTCTCTCTTTCCCCTCCCTCCGACAGAGGAGCATTGTTGCCTCTACTGTTTGTGACAGTATAGACGGTTTTCACCGACGTCACGTTCTGGGCGGTAACCCAGATGCGCGGCCATTGTGGAGGCACTCTGTGTAAAAAACTGAACGGAGTAAAATTGAGTATTGTGCGCTTTAGATACTTGAAGTGAATGTAGCAATGTCTAAACCACCGAAAAGCTCATCAAAACGCGTCTAAGATGCAAAGGCATATAGGGAAGGACTTGGACCACAAGAAAAGGCGCGATATTCAGAGAAATTACGATTTATTGGCAGTGCAGATCCCTACGAGTTAGCTCCCTCTTCTTGGATCCGTGACGACCCGGTGATTCTTCCTTAAAGTTGCATGTCCCGATATAGTCAACTACCTGGTTTTCTCACTGAGCCCATACACAGCAGAAGACCTTAAATCCTACAAAGGTTTGGAGTCTTATAAACAGATGGTGTGTGGATGGGTGACGGAGACGCAGTACCAAGTTATCAACGACCGTTGTGTTGTGAAGGCCAGAGTAAGTAATGCAATAACATCTTTAACCAACCTAACCTTAACTGTATGATATCATTGCTATACTCAAGGCAATACTCTAGCCAAGTGACTCAAAATCGTGTTTTTTCCCTCGTAGATCTTGGTTGAGCTTTGCCAACCACAAGCGTCTCCTTTCCTTTGATAATCTCTGACATTCCTCTCCCTGGTTTAACTTTTGGAAGTCGATAATATTCCAAATGTTTTCCTCGATCTATCTTGTTGGTACAACCTGAAACACGGCAATAATTAACAATTTTCCTTGACGACGTTAGGTATATACTTCAGTGCCTGTGCTTTGTTGTGATGCGGAGTCCCTCCAAAATGGCGAATTCCGGTCTGATGTTGCGTCGTGAAAACCCTCTATAATATCAGACTCATGGAGATGGGGTTTGGCTTTCTGAGAACGCTGTCTACAGTAGGCCCATGACCATGAATAACTGTATACAAACACATAAACAGCCATTTCTCATGTACACCCACCCACACTAATGATGATGAGGCCACCCTGACCCTGGGCCGTGGGCGTCCGTGTGTGGAATGAGTGTGACCGGAGAGAGCCTAACACGGTGTCGGGGGACGTGGCGCACAGAAGCCTTTCACACCACATCACCTTCAACGGCGGCCGTAATGAGCGCCGATGCACATTAACGACGCAGGTGAGTCAAACGAGAGGCGGCCGTGCTGTGGTTAAACGAGCCCCTGGGGAAGTAAGACTGGGGGAGGGAGTCATGGGGTTGGGTAGGGGGAGGGGAAGGTGGGGGGTGGGGGGGGGTGCAATACCGTCTATGGATTTGTGATCTTCCGGGCCCTGGGGGAGCATGTTCTGACCGAGGCACACCTTTAAACCCCTCACCCTTCTGATTCTTGTCATTACGGGTGCCAGCCGTGTTTCTCCCCCCTCTCTCCTGGTGGGGATGTGAAAAAGACAACTTCACTATCAAGTTATCCCCTTCCATGTCCCCTTCCAGCTGCAGTGTTCCGTCTGTGTCTGGGTTAAACGGCTCAAGGCTACGGGGCCAGACTTCAGGATCTACACCTCGTACACACAGCCATTACACTGGCACTGCCCTGTCTGCCTCCAGCGACGGTGGAGACCACACTCCTTCTCCCTCCCTCCCTCCCTCCCTCCCTCCCTCCCTCCCTCCCTCCCTCCCTCCCTCCCTCCCTCCCTCCCTCCCTCCCTCCCTCCCTCCCTCCCTCCCTCCCTCCCTCCCTCCCTCCCCATCTGAAGGACTTGTTCCATTTGACTCCACACTACCTCTTTTTCTGGTTCCTGCTCTACCCCTCCCTCCCTCCACTTCTCTCGCTTTCCTTGGTGACTACATCTCCCGTTCTGCTCTCCCCCTCAGTCTAGCCCCTTCTCTCAATCACTCATCACCTCGTTCACCCCCTCCCTCTCTCCCTTATTCCCACATCTCTGTGCACCTGAGGTCCAGCTCTCTCAGACCGCACCTCCTCCTCAGGGCCCTCCACTCTCCTAGTCTGACGTTTTTTCCCTCTTTTCTTGTCACCGAATCAAATCCTGCATAAGCCGCGTTGCTATGTGCCAGTGACACAAGACATTAAGCAGGTAAGAGACCTTCACCATAAAACGTAATTAACTTTCCTTATGAATAGATTAATGCTCTCTCCATACCTGCACACACCCCCACTTCACTCCTTACCACCTCTCTCTCCTCATCACCTCCATCTATCCTTCTCTTTCATATTCACTCTCTCTGACTACCTCTCCTCACTCTCCCTTCACCCTCCCTCCTCCTGCTTCTCTCCTCCTCCCCTCTCCTCCTTCTCCATCTTCCCTCCCTCCTCCCTCTCCTCCTCTTCCCTCTTCCCTCTCCTCCTTAACTCCTTCCCCCCCCCTCCCCTCTCCATCTTCCCTGCCTCCCTCCCTTCTCCCTCTCCTCCTTTTCCATCTTCCCTCCCTCCTCCCTCTCCTCCTCTTCCCTCTTCCCTCTCCTCCTTAACTCCTTCCCCCCCTCCCCTCTCCATCTTCCCTGCCTCCCTCCCTCCTCCCTCTCCTCCTCATCTCCTTCTCCTCTCCCTCCCCTCTCCATCTTCCCTGCCTCCCTTTCTCCTCCTCCTCATCTCCTTCTCCCCTCCCTCCCCCCTCTCCGTCTTCCCTCCCTCCCTCCTCCCCCTCCTCCCCGTCCCTTGTTCCAGATCCCAGGTGTTGGATGCTGTTCAGGATAAACAGTGGAGTGTGTGTACGGTCGGAGCTGGCTCCCTACCTCCCTCCCTCCCTCCATCTGTCCTTCTCTCCATCAGCAGCCTCAGCTCGTTGGAGCCTCAGGGGGCTGCTTTCAAACGGGTCTGGGCTGATCCACTGGCTTCCCCCCAGTGACTGACGTCTGTCTGATGGAACCGGTCCCAGGTTCTGCTCGCTCAGCCTAATCAGGCCCGGATTAATGCAGAGCTCTGGTACTGGTCTGGTCCTGGTGTGACTGACCTCCCAAGAGCTGCTCCGAGAAGGAGCGAAAAAGAGGGGGAGGAGAAATAGGATCTGCCTTCCCAGAGGGAGAGTAGGAGTGAGTCGAAGGGGGGGGGGGGGGAGGGAGTATTGGGGAGAGGAGAGAACGCGAAGCTGAGAGAAGTGGGATAGGGTCGAGAGGGAGGGAGAGTGATGGGAATGAGAGAGAGAGAAGTCGGAGGAGAGGAAAGGAGGAGAGGCCTTGTTCAACACTGCTGAAATCACAGACACATCTGCTGCATGTCTCACATGTTTCCAATAAGGGCTTTAGTGTTTCCTGCAAGCTTGTGAACGTGGACAAAGCCATTGGGGGGGGGGGGGGGGGTTGGTGTGTAAATGTGTGTGTCAGTCACTGCCTCTTCATTCCAGTCTCCTTGAGTAATGTTTAAAATCTACAAAACCCCAGTAATAGAACACAGACACACACACACAGAAACACACGCACACACAAATGGTAGAAAGTGGCATTATTGGGGACTGAGTCAGCAGAGCAGCCAATGCCAGGTCTCCCACCTACAGTACAGTGTGCCAGTGTTGACAGCTGTCTTTATAGAGGTGAGGCACGGCGCTCAACCCCACCCCCAAAACAACATCACTCAGCACTGACTCAGATCACAGAGGAACAGATGCTAGAACACGCAATCAGCACACACACACACACACACACACACACACACACAGGCGAAAACACACACTGAGAAGCACATACACTAAATCTCTACCAAGGGTGCACAGGCGCACACACACACACACACACACCCTCCTTCACTGTGTTTGCCAAGGGCCCAGCTGGTACTGTCATGTCTGATAGGCTGAAGCAGAGGCAGGGGGCGGGGCTGGGGGGACGAAGGAGACGGGAAGGTAAGATGGATCCAGCAGAATGCACTAGCTGGCTGCTGGGACTGTGTGTGTGGTTGAGTGATGCGCAGAGGTGTGAGTGTTGTCTGTTCTGACATATCAGACACCACTTGTATCATCATCATTGTAATCATGTGGCTGGCTAGTCGGTAAGGTGGAGACGTTATCTAGGAGATGTCCTGAACTCCTTCCAACATAAACATACCTCGGAATCTGCTTGGGATTCAATACTCATCTTTCTTGCAGATATAACATTTATATGACTCTCTATTCTCATCCATACACGCATTTATTATTCACACATTCCCACCATGCGTGACCATCCATATTTATGTGGTGCACGCAAACATGCACGTACGCTCACACGCGCGCACACTCACACACACACACACACAACAGGTCCCTCCGGGCTGAAGCTGTCATGGCAGTCCTCCAGAACACTTACTGTATGGCTAACACACAGAGACGCATTGTGTGTGTGTGTGTGCGTGTGTGAGAAAGAGAGAGGAGGTGAGAGAGGTAGACTGATTGATAGATGATGGCTGCAGGGCAAGTGGCCACTGATTCATTTGTGGGTGTTTAGAAGAACAGGAGGAGGAGGAGGAAGAGGAGGAGGAGGTAGAGGAGGAGCGGGCAGATGAAGTTTAGAGGGGAAGACAGTGCATCAGACTACCAGGTATTCACCTCCAGTGGAAACAGGTTACACCACGCCTGCAGGCTACACACACATACACACAGATACACTTCAACACACACAGACATACCACAAACACACAAAGAAATGGAAGGGATGAGCGTCTGAGAAGAAGCTAAAAGTGTCAGATGAAACAAAGCGTGGGGGCAGGTAGAGAGGGAGTATGCGGCCCGAAAAAGGTCAGAAAGAAGAAAAAAAGAAGGAAAAGAGAGACTGAAAAACAGTAAAAGAACGGGAGCAGGGAGGGAGGCCGAAGCGCCATGAAAAAGAAAGAGAGAGCAATTGAGAAATGGAGCGAGATGAGGTGAAAAAGAGTGTGAGAGAGAAAAAGAGAGAAGGAGAGCAAGACATGGGCCTCAGAGGATCTGGTGAGAATCAACAGGTTATGTCATTTATCCAAATAATGACTCCAGCTACCGCCAGGCCCAGGTCAGGAGTGTGTTTTCAGGGCATTAACACAGGCTCATAAAGGAGAGGCAAACCAGCTCTGTGTTCCTATTATCCTGACACCCCACCCCCCCACCCCTCCGTCGCTCCCAGTTTCCTAAGCCGCTCTGCTATTCGCTCCACCGAGGCTTAAGATGGAAGGATTTCAGCTGTAGCTCTCTCTCTCTCTCTCTCTCTCTCTCTCTCTCTCTCTCTCTCTCTCTCTCTCTCTCTCTCTCTCTCTCTCTCTCTCTCTCTCTCTCTCTCTCTCACTCTCTCTCTCTCTCTCTCTCTCTCTCTCCTTGTCTTTCTATCACTCTCTCCCTCTGCTGTTCCTTATCACACTTCCCTTCCCTCCCTCTCCCTCTCTCCCTCTCTCCCTCTCTCCCTCTCTCCCTCTCTCTCAGTTCATTCCCAGTGCAGCCCTGTTCAGCGGATGCTATCAGCTGTCAGATTTAATGCCGGTATGAATGTCAAGGGGTCACATGATCATTTGATTCTTGTAATATTGGCTCTTAATGCCTCCGGAAACAGTGATAGGCTCAGAGGGAGGAGTAACTATGGCTGGCTGGTTCACCGACTGACTGGTTAATGGACTGATGGCTGGCTCACTGACTGAAGCCTCGATTGATTTGTTGCCTTGACTGTCTGGTTGACTGATTTCAAGCACTTGGCTTCTACTGTAGGTAGCCTGCAAATTCCTCATAGCCAGCTATGTCCTGCTAGATAGCCTTCTAAGTCATGTTAGCCAGCCTGCTACGTCATGCTACCTAGCCTACTAAGTCATGTTAGCCAGCCTGCTAAGTCATGCTAGTTAACCTGCTAAATGACGCTAGTGAGCTGCTAACTGCTACCTGCTACCTAGGCTATGTGTGGGCTGAGTGGAGAGTTGGGGACTGTAGTCTGGGAGGCAGTCCCTTTCCTTACACAGCCTGATGATCAGAACAGAGGGAGATATGGAAGGAGGTAGGAGGAGGATACAGAGAGAGAAAGAGTGAAGGTGGAAATAGACAAGAGAAGAGTGAATAAGGGGGTGGTGGGAGGGGGAAAAGAAAGAGAGAAATAGAGAGAGCCACAAAGGGCAGAGAGATGGAGATGGAGAGGGAGAGAGAGAGACAAAGGGCAGAGAGATGAAGAGGGAGAGAGAGAGAGAGAGAGAGAGAGAGAGAGAGAGAGAGAGAGAGAGAGAGAGAGAGAGGGAGCGACAAAGGGCAGAGAGATGGAGAGGGAGAGAGAAATAGAAAGAGAGTGAAAGTAATCAGGAGGTTGGTCTCAATCATGTTTTTTCCTCTTGTCCCTGTGCGCTTGCCAGCATTTGGATGTATTAAAGCAGCCTAAATTATTTCACAAGCGTCTTGGCCTTCAGTACATGAGGGGAGAGAAGGAGGAAATGATTTACAAGGCACTGATTATGGCTAATTATGAATCTGATGAAGGGTTTTAATTAGTGGAGCCAGCACTCCACTGGAGAGATGAAGGCAGAGGCTAGGAGGTGGAGGGGGGGGGGAGCAGAGAATATGAGAGGAGGGAAAGGGGGGAAGGAGAGAGGGAGAGAGGGAGAAACAGAGGGTCAGCAGAGGAGGGAAAGTCCTGAGAGTCCAGGGAGGAGAGAGAGGGATGCAGAGAGGGAGTGGGGCAATCAAAGAAGGAGAAAAAAAACAGAGAGCAGAGGTAGAAACAATTAGGAAAGAGAGGGTTAGAGACTTTAGAGGGGGAAGGAGGGAGGGAGAGAAAGGAAGATTGAGAAAAGGGGGAAAGTGATCTGACAACGCGGCACTTGGCTGTCACCTCTGGAATTGTGGGAAATGGATTGGGTTCCTCTGTTCTGCTGGGCGCGTGAGACGTTCCTTTGCTTCTCGCGTCCTCCAAACAGTACGTTATCCCTCCCTATGTTTCCCTGTGTCAAACCATTATCACTCCCTCTCTGTTCTCCTCTCATCCTCTCGTTCCCTCCTCTAACCCTCATTATCCTCCAGTGGAGTTCTCTTCTTCCCTCCGTTCTGTTCTGCTCCCTGCCAACCCTGACCTCCTGTCTACCATCCTTCTTTGATATTCAATTTTCAAACCCCCCCATCCCCCTCTCTCTCTCCCTCTCTCTCTCTCTCTCTCTCTCTCTCTCCCTCTCTCTCCCCTCTCTCTCTCTTTTCTCTCTTCATACAGTATCTCTCTCATCCCCCTGCTGTCGTTCGTTTCTCACCTCAATTTTCAGCCGCTGCATAATTAATTAGCAGTGCTGTTCACTATCAGCACAATTACTCCAGAGAAGAGCGGGAAAACAGAATATTGGCAAAATGGAGATGCCAAAAAAAAAAAAAAGACAAAAGAACTGAATAGAGTCAGAGAGATTTCCTTTTAATCGAAAAATAAAATAAAAAGCTCTTTATGTGGGTGTGTGGGTGGGGGGGAGTGATTACTGTAATGCTGCCTCCATTTGGAGCTGGAGCACTCAGGAGGGAACTCTGCAACCACGGAACACGCAGAGCCGACAACAACATGCAACAGCGCCGAACGGAACTCTGTGGGCCGCTCGTCTGCGCCGTGAGCTTAAAAAGAACCATCGATGGCCAGTGCGTTTCATAAACAACAGTTGATCAACTGTTGTTTGTGAAACTAACTGATCCCCATTCGGAAGGAAGACAATGCGGCGCTCATTGAATGTACTTGACACATCATTGAATTCATCAGGGAGACAATGTGGAGGCACGTTGAGGCGGGCATGAGGCTAATTTGGTGGCTGCTAATGTGGGCGTGATTATGGCCCGGTTCATTTTCCATCTCAGCGCACACACAAATAGGCATCCACACATACTGTACACCCAACCTCATTTAGCAGCAATTGTATATGGCTTTTCTTCCAAACATCCATTACTATAAGACCATAAGCTCTAATGAGGACAGACTTAGCAAAAAGAAAACAACTAAAAAGGAAATAATTATACATGGAAGGTACTAACACAACAAATACACACACACAGAAACACACAGACACACACAGACACACACACAGAATGAAAGAGGCAACCTGGAAGGCATACCTAATCACTGCAAATGTATGGGCCTGCATTGTGCCATGTAAGGTGTGTGTGATTTGCATGACAATGTTTCCCTCCTGTGTTAATTGTTTACTCTGAGCTAATTACACCCAGTCTGTCATTAGCTCCGCACCCCGCCACAGCACTGCCCAGGGTTTGTGTCCCAGACACCCTGACAGACGAACAGAAGGAGAGCAAGACGAGAAAGAAGGAGAGAAGGAAGGAGAAAAGGAAGGAGAGAAAGAAGGAGAGAAGGAAGGAGAAGGAAGGAGAGAAGGAAGGAGAGAACGGAAAGGAGCTGGAGATGGAAAGCTATAAATGTAAGATGCGGTGATACGGATACAGAAAGAGAGTGTGTGTCAATGTGTACATGTGAGTACACATGCATTCCCTGTGTGTGTTAAGACAGGCCAGCGCAGTGTTAATGAGAATGTCTGGAGGTGGAGCTGTTTTCCTTCAGATGTCAGCGTGGTGACCTTCTGGCAGGAAACAGACCATCTGAATGTAGAGAGACCAGAGAGATACAAGACCAGAGAGATACCAGACCAGAAGCCCAGCTCTTGATCTAGACACCAGTTAATGTGCCAGTTAAGGCCATGTCTGTTAACGTGACTGGCTGTGTGTGTGTGTGTGTGTGTGTGTGTGTGTGTTTGAGTGTGTGTATTTCAGTGTGTATTTGAATGTGTGTGTGTGTGAGGGTGTTTTTGTGTGTGTGGGTGTGTATTTGAGTGTGCGTGAGTACCTGTGTGTGTTTATTTGAGTGTGTTTGTGTAAGTGCATGCGTGTATATTTGAGTGTGTGTATTTGAGTGTGTGTATTTGAGTGTGTGTGTGGTGTCCATCCACATTAGTTTCCTGAGGCAGGATGAAGTGGCTGTAGCTGAGCGACATGGCAGGCAGGAGTGGTTAGATCTTCATTTAACACTGACAGTTCCTGAATGAGAATGCACACATAGGGGCCACCGTCTCTCTCTCTCTCTCTCTCTCTCTCTCTCTCTCTCTCTCTCTCTCTCTCTCTCTCTCTCTCTCTCTCTCTCTCTCTCTCTCTCTCTCTCTCTCTCTCTCTCTCTCTCTCTCTCTCTCTCTCTCTCTCTCTCTCTCTCTCTCTCTCTCTCTCTCTCTCTCCCATCCCTCTCTCTCTCCCTCCCTCTCTCTTTACACTGTCTCCCCTTCTGTCCTGATGACTAAATGGTGGGTGAATGGCTTTCACTCAAAAGAGATTGGCTAGTTTTAGTGTGTGTGTGTGTGTTTGTGCACAGGTCCATGTGCATATTGTATGTTCTTCCTGTCTGCTATATATTATCGAGCGGAAGGAGAGCTGGTCTCGTCGTATTGACAGAGGAGGATTACAGCAGGTGAAGGTGCATGCTTGGATCAATACAACTCGACTCAACTAAAACCTGGTTCTTGCCACGAACCGGAGAGGTCAGCAGCAGAGACGAGACCCATTCTGCTTGGAACCAAACGCTGGCACGTCCAAGGACGCGCTTATTGTTGATAAGAGAAGATACTAATGATTTTACTGTGGGAATAGTCAATTCCCAAATTCCCCCCCAAAAGTCCTGTATTAGCAAGGGGCAGAAGTGGGATTTCCATGGTCAGTGTTAGATCCAGGTGGAGTTGGGATGCTGACTCTGCCATGCCAGCTATGTGAGCTCCATACATCGGGCCATCAAGGGGACCGGCCCCATATGCTGGCCTGTCTGGGGGGTCAGGTTCCTGGGGTCATGACCCGGCCCGCTTCACTGGGAGATGGATAAGGGCGGAGGGAGGCGTGTGTGTGAATGTGATACTTAAAAAAAAAAAAAAAAGAGAGAGAGTCAGCATGTGTGTGTGTGTGTGTGTGTGTGTCCCCATCTGTCACACTTGAGCTACATAGCATGACAGATCACCTCTGATGCTTTTTCCTCCCCCTTCAACCCCTGGGAGGTAGCTGTGTGTGTGTGTGTGTGCGTGCCTACATGCATGTCTAAGCAAGCCAAACGGGCGCACTTGCATGACACATTCATGCGCGTGCTCGTGACTGCGTACGCACACACACCCACACACACACACTTCACAGCATGCATGACTGAGGGCGTGGCTGCATACCCCCCCCCCCTCCCCCTCCCCCTCCCCTCCCCTCCCCTTCTCAGCGGGAAGGCCCCTCTGAACCAGATGGGGATCAGGGGTCACCTCTGACCCTCTCCTTGGCAGAGTGAGTGATAGACCCTGCTATCGCTGTCACTCTCCATTGTGCCCCGTGATGCGCCTGTGACACTGGGGAGGGGGCCCGTCTATCACCTGGGGAGACGGGCCAACACCTGCGCTTTAATAACACTGCCACTCAGCGACCAACCACATGCAGCGGCGCCGGAGATCACCGCTGACGTGCCGTTATGACGAGGGTGGTGTGTTCAGCTGGCGTTCCAGCGTACCGACAGGCTCTATGCCGGTGATATTGGCCGGTGAGGTTTTATAGACCCCCCCCCCCCACGCCATTACTCATTGTTTGTTGTTCTCAAGGCTTCTTTTGGGAAATGTCCACTCCACACCTCTCATCCGACAGGCTCGAGGAGTCATTGTTTGTTCGAGTCGGTCATCCGTTCCCCTCTCCCTCCCTCACCCTGGCCTCTCAATGCTTTTCAATTTCACCATCAGGTCCTCCTCCCTTTCTTCCGCCTCCACCTCTCCTTCTCATTCCGTTCTCACCATTTTCCTAACCCTGTCGGCTTCTCCTGGCCCCTCTCTTGCCCTTGGCTGCCTCCCCCCCCCCATCCTCCCCCCGTCTCTCCCTATTCTCTCCCCGTCTCCCCCTATCCTCCCCCCGTCTCTCCCTATCCTCCCCCTGTCTCCCCCTATCCTCCCCCTGTCTCCCCCTATCCTCCCCCTGTCTCCCTCATCGTGCCCCTTGTCTCTCCCTATCCTCCCCCCTGTCTCTCCCTATCCTCCCCCTGTCTCCCTCATCGTGCCCCTTGTCTCTCCCTATCCTCCCCCCTGTCTCTCCCTATCCTCCCCCCTGTCTCTCCCTATCCTCCCCCTGTCTCTCCCTATCCTCCCCCTGTCTCCCCCTATCCTCCCCCTGTCTCTCCCTATCCTCCCCCCGTCTCTCCCTATCCTCCCCCTGTCTCTCCCTATCCTCCCCCCTGTCTCCCCCCCTCCCCATGGCCCTGCCTGGTGTTCCTCATCCCAAACAAGGCTGTGGTTATTGAATTGGCTTACAGGCAGAGCTACTGTAATGTATCTGTGTCTATCTGCACAGCCAAAGGGAGCAAATATTGACACGTAATTCTCTTTCTCTCTCTCTCCCTCGCTCCATCTCTCTCTCCTCCTCCAACTCTCGCTTCCTCTCTATCTCTCCCACTCCATCTCTCGCTCCTTCCCTCTGTCCCAGCCAGCCCTTCACTTTCATTACTTTTGTAGTCGGAGCGGTGTCACCAGGGAACGGAAAAAAGAACCAAATGAAATATTTTCTGTTCCTGTCATCCTCTGTCCTCTGCTTCCCCAGGTTAGCGTTCTCTCTCTCTCCCCCCTTTTCCCTCTCCCCCCCCATCTCTCTCTGCTGCCTGTCTCTCAATGGTGAGAAAGCAAAGCCCTTTTCAAACAAGGTAAATAACCATTAGCAAGAAGCCGAGTGAGAGAGGGGGACATGGTGTGTGTCTGTATGAGACACAAAGACAGAAGAAATGAAAATAAGAGAAGGTCATTTGTTACCTTTTTCAATATCCTATTGTTGCTCTTCTTTTCTCCCCTGCCTATCTATCTTGACACCAGTGTGGTTTGACTGGTCTGTGTGCGTGTGTGTCTGAGATACAGCGAGACAGAGGGAGAAGCAGAGAGAGAGACAGAGAGAGAGAGAGAGAGAGAGAGAGAGAGAGAGAGAGAGAGAGAGAGAGAGAGGGAGAGAGAGAGAGAGAGAGAGAGTTGGGATAGTTGGATGAGGACAGATCTCACCATCACACTGGACACACAGTATGGATCATAGATGGCTACCGTTGCCTTGGTTATGACCTCCCCCCCCCACCTCTCTCTCTCTCTCTCTCTTTCTGTTTTTCTATGTTTCCCAAGAGCCCCAGCTCTCATCTTCCCTCCATCTGCTACCCTTCTCTGCCTCCCCTTCTGCTCTCCTGTCATCCCTTTCTCCCTCTCTCTCTCATATATATCTCCCTTTCCTCTCCTCCAACTCTCATCCTCTCCCTCAATCCATCTCTCCCCCCCTTCGTCCCAGAGTCCTCAGAAGGTTCTTGTGTGGAGAGGAGGATGGAGGCACGGACGGAAGAAAGGAAGCAAGCAAGGAGGGTTGGAAGAGGAGGAAGGAAGGAAGGAAGGAAGGGGAGGAGGAACGGAAGGAAGGAGGTGGAGGAGGAACGTAAGGAAGGAAGGAAGAGGAAGAGGAACGTAAGGACAGCCAAATCATGTTCAAGGCTGTGCTGGTGTCTGTGGTGTGGGAGAGTTTGCTCTGCATCTGAGGCCCCCATGAATAAATGATTAAATAATGGGAAACGTAACGAGGGAGATGTTTTAAAATTCAGATTCAAATCAAACACACGCCGCGGTGTTCAGACTCTGCCTGGTAAGCGGCCGCTTCCTTACCAGCCATCGGATTGGTGGAGGGAGGGCGGGGGAGCAGTCACATGACCCCCCGATGTGTTCATTGAGCCGCAGAGTGAGCAGATGAATCTGTCTATCAGAAGACACACACACGTATACCGTATGGACACACACACACACACAATTAACAACAATCTACTTAAATCTGTTGTGTTCAGCAAAAAGTATCATGTTCAGAAGCTCGCTCAAACTTTTGCATGAACAACATAAACGTGTCAAGCATGTGATGCAATGTACACGTGACACACACAATCATACGCTAAATCAGAACACACCACCTCATAAACCCCCCCCCCCATCTCTCCCTTTGTCATTCCTGCCGCATCGACCTCTGTCTCTCCCAGCAACCATGCTATTAAAGGGCTAATGAAGGCGGCCATTTTCTACTCTCCTTCCTGACCTCCTCTGCTGTGTGTGTGTGTGTGTTTCATACGCCAGGCTTGCTGGGATGTGCAGGTGTTTGGCAGCGACAGTTGCTACCGCACAGCACACACACACACACACACTCAAAGTCCATCTCACTCTGTCTAGTTCTGCGTGGCCCCCCATTGTCACATTCACTCACACAATTTTTTTTTACAGTTTGCTTATTTCCTCCTCAGCAACTTTCTGACAGTTTATTTGCAGTGCTGGTGGTGCAGAGAGAGAGAGAGAGAGGGAGAGAGAGAGAGAGAGAGAGAGAGAGAGAGAGAGAGAGAGAGAGAGAGAGAGAGAGAGAGAGAGAGAGAGAGAGAGAATGAGAGAGAGAGAGAGAGAGAGAGCGAGAGAGAGAGAGAGAGAGATAGGAAGAGAGAGAGAGATGGGGGGGGGCGGAGGACCAGGTCTGCACATGTTCAGTGTATAATCTCTCCCTGGCACAGTGACACAGTGACACAACACACAACCTGGGCCTTCAGGGAGAGGTTTGGGACCCACACACACACACACACACACATTCCCACGCTAATACTGCCTGCTACCGCACCATAGGGGCACGGAGACACAAATTGTCTGCATTAAAATTTCATACTATAGATTTGGCTCATTAAACATTGATTAGGCCTGCTGTGTGTTAGTAGCAGTCCATCTGCACCGACATTTACAACCTAGTCCCGTATGATACGGACACACACACACGTTGTGTTTACAGACTCGTCTGTCCACCACTAGGATTTTCTCTCCTTGCATTGACGTCCGCCCTTCTGTCTCTCCTCTGCACCTCCCTCCATCTCAGGAGAGGGGATGGAGGGACGGAGGGAAGAGGGATGGAGGGAAGAGGGATGGAGGGAAGAGGGATGGAGGGATGGAGGGAGGAAGGATGGAGGGATGGAGAGAAGAGGGATGGAGGGAGGAAGGATGGAGAGAAGAGAGATGGAGGGATGGAGGGATGGAGGGAGGAAGGATGGAGGGAGGAGGGATGGAGGAAGGATGGAGGAAGGATGGAGGGATGGAGAGAAGAGGGATGGAGGGAGGAGGGATGGAGAAAAGAGGGAAGAGGGATGGGGGGAAGAGGGATGGAGGGATGGAGGGATGGGGGGAAGAGGGATGGAGGGAAGAGGGATGGAGGGAGGAGGGATGGAGGGATGGGGGGAAGAGGGATGGAGGGAGGAGGGATGGAGGGAAGCCACAGCGAGGCTCGTCCACAGAGTGCTCATCCATCCTGGTATCTACTGGAGCTGACTCACTGTTTCCCCCCGCCAGCAGGAGACCCAATCACAAGCCAGCGCTTGTGACCACGACAACACTGACACTCTCTCATTATGTCTCTCTCTCTATCTCTGCTTTTTCTCTTCTCTGATTTTTTTTCTCTCTTTCCATTTAGACTTTCTGTCTGTGTCTCTCTCTCTTTTCCCCTCTCACCCTTTTCCTCTGTGGAGTAAAAACAATGCGTTAATCACGTGTACACTGTATCAGTTCTCCACGCGTAAATCTATCTGGGGGTAGATGGAGTGAGGAGAAGAGAGAGGTGGGGGGGAACAAGAGAACATGAGGCAGGAGGCAGATGCAGAGAGTGGAGGACAGGACTTTATATTGATCTTGTCAAGCTTAATTATCAGTACGGACAGGACACAGTGCATAAACAACACACACACACACACACACACAGTCAACAGGCTCCAGCCGCTAGGCCTATGGTAATAATTACTAAAGAAGATAAAGAAAAAAAATGTGAAGAAAAAAAAAAAAGAGTGTAAACTCTGCCCCCCAACCTCCCTCCTTACCTCCATCCCCCCATCCCCCCTCTCTCTCTTCTACATCATCCTCCACTCTATCTCTCTTTCATTACCTGGAGATGGGGGGGGGGGAGAGGAGGAGAGGGGTAAAAGGGGATGAGATTGGTGTAAGTAGTGTAAGAGCTAGTGTGTGTGTGTGTGTGTGTGGGGGGGGGGGTGTAGGTTGACAAGGCGTTGCCGTGGCAACCAAGTGCCGGCCTCGTTAGCTCAGCAGGTGCTAATCGAGATAACGAGAAGAGGGGAAGAGAGGTGGAGAGAGGAGAGCGCAGCCCCACTTTACCTCCGCTTCCACCCCCCCATTCACCTCCCCCCCCCCCCTCTCTCTCTCTCTCTCTCTCTCTCTCTCTCTCCCCCCCCCTCTCTCTCTCTCCTTCCATTTCTCTTTCAGATCGACTCCACTTCACCCATCCGATTCCATTTCGGCTCACTCTCCTTTTTAACAACCCTCTCTCTATTTTCTTTCCATCTCTCTTTGTCCATTTTGATTTCCTTCTTTTTTTGGGGATGCACTACCCGCCCAGTATCTGTGCCCTTTCGTCCTCCATTCCTCTTTTCATGGTGGCACAGATAAATGAAAAATAAAGTCCTCCACCTCGCAACTGAAAGACAGAGAGAATGGAAAGGAGAGGGGGAGAAGTAGGAGGACAATTCAATCAATACTTGTGTTTGTTGGGTTGTGGTTCTCTAACAGTCTGGTGTTCGGTCCTCCTCCTGCCTCTCCCCCCTTTCCATCTCTCCCTATCTCTCCTTTGTACCCTCTCCATCTTTCTCTCTCTCTCCTTTGTACTCTCTCCTTCGACCCCTCTCCATCCCCCTTTTCTCCCTCATCCTCTCTCCTTTTACAGCTCTCTCTCCTTTTACAGCTCTCTCTCCTTTTACAGCTCTCTCTCTCTCTCTCTCTCTCTCTCTCTCTCTCTCTCTCTCTCTCTCTCTCTCTCTCTCTCTCTCTCTCTCTCTCTCTCTCTCTCTCTCTCTCTCTCTCTCTCTCTCTCTCTCTCTCTCTCTCTCTCTCTCTCTCTCTCTCTGTGTGTACTATTACTGAATAGAGAGTAGTACACAGTACTGAATAGTACTGTGGACATACGACTGTACAGACTATTCTACATTGGGTCTACTCCTAGGTGAACTTGGACCCG
>NC_140385.1:5577500-5592500 GCF_054491055.1 Hypomesus nipponensis
AACATACCACAGAGAGTATGCTTGGTCGCTGGGTGCATTTTTGTCACCATTGTCACAATGACTGTGCTGTGTAAGCTGGCAGGGTTGGCATGGTGGTCAATGGGAGTTGGATATCCCCCGGTTGGCATGGTGGGGGCTTGGTGGGGCTCTGGAGAGAGGGATGGAGAGAGAGAGAGAGATATGAGTGAGAGAGAGGGAAATATGAGATAGATGGAGAGAGAGATGGAGGAGAGAGATGGAGAGATGACAGGAAGATGGAAAGATGGAAAGGAGAGAGAGATGGAGAAAGAGAGAGAGATGGAGAGAGAGAGAGAGAGAGAGAGATAGAGATAGAGAGAGAGAGAGAGAGAGAGAGAGAGAGAGAGAGAGAGAGAGAGAGAGAGAGAGAGAGAGATGGAGAGCCTACACCCAGACATTAATCCACAGAGTGTTGCGTAATTCTTCCATTTCCCAGCATGCTTTCTGGCACATTATGGTGTTGTGACAGCCAGACAACTAACACCCATACTCTAGAGATTCTATGTGTGTGTGTGTGTGTGTGTGTGTCACAGCAGTGTAAATAAACTGTATATAATGTCATGTAACATATATGTGACGTATGTCACAGATATGTCATGTGTGATATCCTGCAATGGGCACCTGCACTGACACCTTAACACAAACAATGGTGCCATGTTGACAAACTGTTACACATTAACACATCTTTCACAAATGACACTCTCAATCCCTCTCTCCCCCTCCCCCTCCCCCTCCCCCCCCCCCCTCTCTCTCTCTTTCTATCACTCACACACTCACACACTCACACACACACACACTTTCTACCTGCCAGACAGACACATGGACGCAGAGGGGGTTGTCTCTGTGTGTGTGTGTGTGTGTGTATGTGTGTGTGAGAGAGCAGGTCTCAGGTGTGGATTAGGTGGCGGGGGCTTTGGGAGCACGGTCGGCAGGCAGGAGCTTCCGTGGCGGGGGCGAGGCGGGTTAATTAACGCCCGGACTGCCCCCCCCCCCCCGCGCTCCCTCGCCACCTCCCACTCACCCTCACCTCCCTTCCCCCTGCTTCCCTCAGCAGGAGGCCTATGTGTGTGCGTGTGTGTGTGTGTAGGTGTGTGTCCTGATATTTTCACCCTGGATGATTGGAGAGAAGAGGTGTGTGCATGTGTGTGTGTGTGTGTGTGTGCATGTGAGAAAGAGACAAAAGTGTGTATGGAGGTGTATGATTGCCAGAAAGAGGCAGACAGACACACATTAATAGAGCCAGCAAGCGAGTAGAAAGAGACAGACAGGCAGACAGAGACAGGTAGAGAGAGAGAGAGAGGTAGAGAGAGAGAGAGAGAGAGAGACAGGTAGAGAGAGAGAGAGAGAGAGAGAGAGAGAGAGAGAGAGAGAGAGAGAGAGAGAGAGAGAGAGGAGAGAGAGACAGAGAGAGGAGCAGACAGCCGTTAGGGAAATAAAAGAAAAGGCCAGGGACAGCCTGTAAGCTCTGTCTGTCTGAGAGAATGAACCAGAACGTCAATGTCACACACCCAAACTCTCCTCTCTCTCTTCCCAGTGTCCTCGCAGAGACAAAGAGACAGGAGCTCACTTTGGCAGCTGAGCCAACCGAGCACTCGAGAGAAGGAGCAGCGTGAAGGCCTGAAGTACTGCAGGGGGAGCAGATCAGACCTGGGTGCTGGAGTGCTGCTCCCTCCACAACTACCCAGCAGAAGAGCAGCCCGGGTGGGGTGGCAGACGCTGGACGACACCCCAGCCTGGAGGTGTCACCGAGGGGAACAGCTCCACACAGATGGAGGGAGATAGGGGGGGGGACGAGGAGGAAGACGAGGGGGAGATAGGGGGGGTCCCCTCTTAAGCCAGACATTTTCAACTGGGAGAGCAGACTACGTGACAGAGAGTGGGCAGAGGGTGGAGGGAGGTGACAGAGGGTGGAGGGAGGGGGGGGGTGATACACAAGGGGTGAGGGGGTAAGGTAAAGGGTGGGGGGTGACCCCTCCATATGGGGCACATGTCATCATCAAATATTCATGCTATGGACTTGTCCCATTAACTATTGAACAGATCTCCCTTAAACAGACATCCAGACAAGGACCCCCCCCCCCCCACACACACACACACACACACACACACACACACACACACACACATTACTTGTCCCATCTTGTGTGAGTGTGCTAGCTCTCTGGGTCCTGTGACTTGAGACATCAGGGAGACATCCGGATATTATGACGCACACACACACACACACACGTGTGCAGAAACACACACACAAACACACCCACACAGCGTTGCCAGACACCGCACATGACAACGTCAAGAGGGCCCAATTACCACGGCGACTGATCTGACTACCATTATCCCTTCCACTGTCAAACACTTTTAGTACAACACACACACACACGCGGCGTCCTCTTTATCACCCACGACAACAGCCTTGGCAATCACATCACAAGAGTAGGACACATTTAGAAGGCAGACATGAGAGAGTGTGCACATGCAAACGTGTGTGTGTGTGTGTGTGTCTTGCTCAGCACAGATTGTCAGCTGGCAGCGTGAAGCTAAGCTTCAATGGGGAGCCGTGATAAAAGAGCAGTGATGGAGGAGGAATACTGAGGGGAAGAGATCCTCTCTGGTGTGCTCCCTCCTTCAGTCTCCCTGCCAGCCTGGGAGACGACAAGTCATTTACCAACACTCCTCCACAGAAACGACTTCCTCTGCGCAGATTGGGAATCAGAGAAAATAGTACGCCTGGACGACAGATCAGAGAAAGGAGTATGCCTTCAACTTTATTTCAGAGAAAGTAATTCGCCTCATGCCTCATTGACTTCCTATCAGGGAAAGCGATATGCTTAGACCACAGACCAGGGGAAGCGGTAGCCTATGCTTGATAGACTACTTATGGAAGAAAATGGTGGAGCCAGAGGACGGGGTGGGTCCCAGAGGCCGTGGTGTGTCATTTGAGACCTTCTCTCTGGCTGGGCTCGCACAGGGTCGGAGGTCAACTAGGTAATTGAGTCTCCACCACCTGGAGGTGTCAGAGAATGGACAGAGGTGTGTGTGTGCACGTCTGTCTGTGTGTGTGTCTGTGTGTGTGGCTGGAATGGGGCCACACTGATGACCCAAATTGCCATAGTAACCTTGAGTAGCTCAGGTGCATGCTGGGGGAAAGAGAGGGGGGTGGGGGTGTAGAGAGGTGTGGTAGAGAAGGACAGAGCGAGATAGAGAGAGAGAGGGGGGATAGAGAGGGAGAGAGAAGGAATATGGTGGAAGGAAGGACAGAAGGAGGTAGAAAGGGAAAGGGAGGGAGAGAGATGGGAGAGAGAGAGAGTAATAGAGAGGGCTGGAGCACTACGTATGCTTAAACTGATTTCAGTTGTTTTTCAGAATAGTGTGGTCTGCTTTTCTCTGCATGACCCTACTGGTGATTGGAGTGTGTGTTTGAGTGTGTATGAGTGTGTGTATGAGTGTGTGTATGAGTGTGTGTATGCACCATCTGTGCAATGTCTCCGTGTGTGTCTGAAAGTAAGGGTATCTGTGTGTACATGTGCCTTTTCTGTGTGCGCCTTCACCTCTGTGTATCTGTGGTGTGTGTGTGTGTGTGTGTGTGTGTGTGCGGGTATCCAGAGATGCCAACAGTGCTAGCAGCTGCCTGCTTTGCAGGGCCTGATTAGCAATCAGGAAGCATTGTGGCTGATTTCCCTGGGTGAGCTTTAGCCTCTTGTTCAGGCGTGTGTTTGAGAACAGACTGGGTGGCTGGACTGCCTGCTCCCCAGCCCTGTCACTCTGACTGACTCACTGTCTCTCTCTCTCTCTCTCTCTCTGTGTGTGTGTGTGTTTGTACACGTGTTGATGTGTGTGCATGTGTGCCTTTATGTGTGTGTTGATGAGAAATCCAACAGTATGATTACTACAATTCGATTCTCTGTAGTGAGATAAAATAGCAACATGGAGTATGTGTGTGTGCGCGTGGGGGTAACAGTGGAGTGCTGCATGCACTCCCTCTGCAGGCTGCGTCCCGGGGACCTGGTTTATGGATGACAAGTCTCTATTTAGGAGATTCATTATTAATGGACACTGGCCTCATTTACAGTCCTCCACTGAGCTCACCCTCCCTGACTGCCTGAGCGCCTGCCTTCCTGTCTGTTACTCTGTCTGTCTGTTACTGTCTGTCTGTTACTCTGTCTGTCTGTTACGGTCTGTTACTCTGTATGTCTGTTGCTGTCTGTCTGTTACTGTCTGTCTGTTATTCTGTCTGTTACTTTGTCTGTCTGTTGCTGTCTGCCTGTTATTATGTATGTTTGTTCAAGTCTGTTACTGTCTGTCTGTTGTTCTGTTTGTTGCTCTATATGTCTGTTACTCTGTCTGTCTCTTACTCTCTCAGTTGCTCTGTCTGTCTGTTGCTCTGTGTGTTGCTCTGTTGCTCTGTCTGTTACTCTGTCTACCCACCTGTGTGTGTAAGCTTTCTAATCGAGAGCACCGGTATTCACCACACTGAGAATCATTTTTCTCTCATTGCTCTTCTTTTTCTCTCTTTTCTTTCCCTTCAACCTTTTAACCCTATATCTGTCTTTGTCTCTTTATCCTCTCCCTCTGTGTGTGTGTCGTCCTATTCACCAGGGAGTGTGTGTGTGTGTGTCATTCTATTCACCAGGGAGTGTGTGTGTGTGTGTGTCGTCCTATTCACCAGGCAGTGTGTGTCTGCTCTCTCGTATCATCAGCTGGTCATAAACACACTTCATTAAACCTCCAATCCTCTCATTTATCACAGGCCTCCTCACCCCTGTCCCTTATTGGTCCCTTGCTCCACGTGACCAGGCATCGCTGAGTGGCTGAAATGCCACAGAGACCTCCCCTGACTGGACAGTGGCAAGGGTGACTGAATTATTGATTGGTTGGTCGACTGGATGGCCGTGTGGGCGGATCACTGACATGACCCCGCCTCCTCTAGGGCCTGTGGGCGTGCCAAGGCTCACCTTCAATCTCTACAGAGCGCGCCACGCATGCTCAGTGCTGTATCCCCAACAGGTAGAGATCAACGACAGAGTCTCTACCACCATCACTCACTCTCTCTCTTTTCCTGTTCATTCCCTTGATAACACACTCTCTTCCCTCCCATCACAACTCAAAGTTCCATTGACATTACCCATGCCCTCTCTCCCTCTCTCTGCCTCCGACAAGTCCAAAACAATTATCTTCTACTCAGGTTTAGCCACCTGCCCTTTGCTAGATCCATACACAGGCAGTCAATACACACACACGCACACACAGCACCAACAGGACAACAAAGACACTAGTTGGACAAGAACCCTGTGTCTGTCTGTCTGTGTGTCTGTTTGTGTGTCTGTGTTTCTGTGTGTCTGTGTGTCTGTCTGTGTGTCTGTCTGTGTGTCTGTCTGTCTATGTGTCTGTCTGTGTTTCTGTCTGTCTGTGTGTCTGTCTGTCTGTGTGTCTGTCTGTCTGTGTCTGTGTGTCTGCTGGGTTCAGGCCTCCCCTCCCTACCTGAGTGAACAGAGCCCTTCAGCAGTGACCCCCCTCAGCCACTAGCGCCCTGCTCCACAGATCCTGGCCCAGCCAGCATCATGTCCTACCCTGGGGGGGGGGGGGGGGGAGGTCATGGAAGAGCAGGGCCGCTGGAATGCTGGTGGACTACAACGACTGGTCGAGACAAGACAACAAAGTGCTCAGGGGGCAATAACAGACAGATAGACACAGACAGACAGACAGACAGACAGGGACACAGGCAGGCAGGCAGGCAGACAGACAGACAGGGACACAGCCAGGCAGGCAGACAGACAGGAACAAAGGCAGACAGACAGACAGACAGACTGGAACAAAGGCAGACAGATGGAGGCAGACAAACCTACGGGGAAGACAGATATACCTTCCACACAAGCCAGATAACCACCTCATCTCTCACCCTCTCACGCCCTGCCCCGGCACCCCTCTTTCCCCCGCTCTCTTTTGCTCCTTCTCCTCTATCCTCCGCCCCCCCCCGTCCCCCCACCTCCTCCCTCGTCCCCCCTCGTCACCCCCACCCAACTCGCCGTGTGTGCGGGCGAGTTGTCGTGGTAACGGCGCGGCCCATTACAATGCGTGCGTGTTGTCTAAGTGGAGCTGCAGCTACCACCGCGCTGATTTCTCCCTCTCTTTGTCCCTTTGAAATCGAGAATTCATGAGGAAAATAAAGAATGATGGGAGGAGGAGAGGGAGAAGACAAGAGGAGAGAAAGCAATCTTGTACTCTTCTTTTTGTGTGTGTGTGTATTTAGCCCCCCCCCCCCCCCCCCTTTTCTTTTTACATTCCCCTTTGTCTTGGGTTCGAGGCTGCAAATCTGCTGGTACAGTACAGCTGTGAGGTGTATTATCACTGAGGCAGACACACACAGGGAGAGCTATTAGATGCACTGATGAGGCGCGCCATATCAAAGAGAATACACAATGAAAACAAATACATATGCCGGATGAGATGCCCGTGTTGTATTCAAGTACCACCTTGTAATGGGGCTGTGTCTGTGTGTGTCTGTGTGTGTGTGTCTGTGTGTGTCTGTGTGTGTGTCTGTCTGTGTGTGTGTGTGTGCACGCCTGTTTTGTTATGTACATGGATATGCAATACCTGTGTACATGAGTGTGTGTGTGTGTGCGTGTAATCTCATAAAAAGGCCACAAATAGTGTGTTGGAGCTGTATGTATGGGGAGAGATAAGGACTGGAGCAGTAATCACTTAACCTGCGACTAACAGTTTACACACACAGACACGCACACACACGCACACACTATTACAGCCTGTGTAGCATAACACTGTACAAGCAACCCACAACCACACACACACACACACACACTCCAAAGCCTCCATCTGAAGGATTTACAGTGAAGTCAACCTGTCAACCTAAAACACACCTTTATTGACTTTACAACGTAGGAGTTCCGGGTTTGGCACAGCTTCACTGAGTTTGTACAATAATAAACCAATTTTACCTTTCTAGGAGCAGAAAGAATAACTACTGAAAAAATATGAATTGACTTGTAATACATTGACTACCTTTTGTGTTTTTGTGTTCCTAATGTCACCAGTACTAGGCAGTATCGTCCTAGCTGGAGCGGAAAGGCTAGCTGCTACACAGGACTATCTGAGTGATTGAGTCGTGTATCTCTTTTGTTGATCCTTAGTAACAGAATGAGCTGAGGGCGTCATAAATGGTGCCTAGTTAAATGTTTGTGTGTGTGTGTGTGTGTGTGTGAGTGAGAGATAGATAATGTGTTCATGTAATTTTATTACCATTTGCATACCAATTCATCACCAAATCAGTGTTGTAGAGACCTGTGTGTGTGTGTGTGTGTGTATATTATTAAAGTGTACGTGCGTCATGTTTCTCAGTATGCTTTTCAACTCTGAAAATAAAGCTTTAATTGATGTTTTCTGTCACAACGACTGGATGTGAAGTGATTAATGAAGTTGGGAGCAGGGACACTTTCTCACACACTTTTGTGAATAATTTGAGCGAGTGTCGGAGTGGGCTACTTTCATCTTGTGTGACTCAAAGACTGGAGCTGAGCTGATATGGGAAACAAGCTTATGAACTCGGACGCAAACGCACGGCGTACACACACACACACTCTGATACACCATGATGCTGACACTGACACACACACACACACACTCTGATACACCATGATGCTGACACTGACACACACACACACACACTCTGATACACCATGATGCTGACACTGACACACACACACACTCTGATACACCATGATGCTGACACTGACACACACACACACACTCTGATACACCATGATGCTGACACTGACACACACACACACACTCTGATACACCATGATGCTAACACTGACACACACACACACTCTGATACACCATGATGCTGACACTGACACACACACACATCCCCACGCCCCCGCACAGGGACACATATGCTGTGGCGTTCTCCTGGACAGAGGCTCATTACGTTTCTCATTAAATCCCCACACACACATATGGTATAGCCCCCCCCCCCACCCCCCCTCCGCCCCCTCACACACCTGTTGAGGTGATGCATCAGACCCTGTTCTCTCTCCCCACCCCCAGTCTCACACTACCCCCTCTCCTCTCCCTGTCTGTCCAGACCACCCCCCCCCCCCACCCCCGCTCCCCATCTTTTCCTCCAAGACACATACTAAAAGGGGGGTTATTCCGTTGTCAAGGTTACCCCAGCCTATTGTGTACCCTGGTTGCCAGGTGACCATTCGCCGCGGCGAGGAATTAAAAAAAATCCACGGAGACGCTTCTTTCGGATATTTAATAAAAAATAAAACTATAATAATCTTCCTCTTTTTTTCCCCCTCTATACCCTTTTCATCCCTTGTCCTTTCTCTCTGTCACTCTCTCCCTTTCCCTCTCTCTCCATCCCTCCCTTACTCCTTTCTCTCTGTCACTCTCTCCCTTTCCCTCTCTCTCCATCCCTCCCTTGCTCCTTTCTCTCTGTCACTCTCTCCCTTTCCCTCTCTCTCCATCCCTCCCTTACTCCTTTCTCCCCTGGGTGAACGAGAAGGACAGCAACCTTTAAGGGATGCGGAGCGAGGGAACAATGGAAGGAGCGATGGACGGATGACTTGTTTGTTTTCATTTCCTCGTTCTGTCGTTCCCTCTCCTGGGCTCCGCTGGACGGTTCCAGCAGCTTTTAATGAAACATTGCTTTTGTTAGCATCTGTCTTCCTTTCTCCATTTTCTCTCTCTCTCACTCTCTCTCTCTCTCTCCATCTTTTTTTCTTATCATTTTTCTGGTCAGTGTGACAGCTTGTTTTTCTCTTAATTTTATCTGAGACTTTCAGTATATCCCTCTCTTTCCCTCCACTTTTCTCTCTCCTCCTCTCCTGTCTCCTCTACTCTTTGTTCTGTTGTCCAGGGTTACTCTCTCTCTCTCTCTCTCTCTCTCTCTCTCTCTCTCTCTCTCTCTCTCTCTCTCTCTCTCTCTCTCTCTCTCTCTCTCTCTCTCTCTCTCTCTCTCTCTCTCTCTCTCTCTCTCTCTCTCTCTCTCTCTCTCTCTCTCTCTCTCTCTCTCTCTCTCTCTCTCTCTCTCTCTCTCTCCTCCCTTCCCTTGCTTTCCAGTTAGATTGTCTCATCCTTTCTTCAGTCTCTTCTAACTCTTCTACCTCCCCTCCTCCCCTCCCCCCCTCCCCTCCCCTCCCCTCCTCTCCTCTCCTCTCCTCTCCTCTCCCTTCCCCTCCCCTCCTCTCCTCTCCTCTCCTCTCCTCTCCTCTCCTCTCCTCCCATCAACACATCTCCTGTCCCCCCCCTGCAGAGGGATGATTTGTTTGCTCACTTGGACGTGTGTGCATGTGTGTGTGAGTGTGTGTGTGTGGGAGAGGATCACTGTGTGTGTATTTGTGTGTGTATGATGACATGTGTGCTGTGTGTAACAGCAGAGAGGGAGATTAAGTGAGCTAACGTGCCATTTTCTGCGATTGAGTGCCTTTCTGGGATGTTTAGATGTGTGTGTGACAGAGAGAGAGACAAAAAGTGGATGTGTGTGTGTGTGCGAGAGACAGAGAAAATGTGTTTTTGGGGGCCATATATAGATTTCTATGTGTTGCTGTTGCAATTTGTGTGTGTGAAAGCATGTCAGTCTCCTGACAATATCGAAGGCCAATCCCAGACCTCTTCACACACACACACCCGCATACACACACACACACGCATGCACGCACACACACTTCAGGCCGGCCTTGCACATCCATAGGGACATCTCTTCAGAGTCGAGTAAAGGGAACGTAACATCTTCCCATCCACACCCCACCTACACTTCTTCACCGCCTCTCACTCCCTCCTTCAATTTCCCTCCTTTCACACCGTCGCTCCCTCCATCCATCCATCCAGCCATCTTCCACCCACACCATGAGTCCCCCCCCCCACCATGCTCTCCTTCCCCCTTATTGTCTCTACCTCTCTCTTTCTCCCCATCTCTCCCTTCTTTCTCCCTCTCTCTCCCTTCTTTCTCCCCCTCTCTCTCTCCATTTATATGTTGCCTCCCCCACCTCCTACCATTTCCCAATCTCTTTTCCTCTATCTCCCCCCCCCCTCCCTCCACTTCTCCCATGAGAGCCAGACCTGTAGCGGATGAGCCCACCCCCTCCCCCCCCAGAGACAGCAGCAGAGGTCTGGAGGTCCATCTCCCACAGCTCCCCTCCCCTCCCACCACCCAGGTCTGACAGGGAGTCTGCAGGTCATATCTCTGCTGCCGAGCGTAATACACTACTACTGGAACCACTCAGCTATATTACTGGAGAATTATCCCCTGTTCTATGAGCTGGTTAATGTATGTTTGCTTGTGTGTGTGTGTGTGTGTGGTGTGAGAGAGAGAGAGAGAGAGAGAGAGAGAGAGAGAGAGAGAGAGAGAGTGTTTGTGTGTGTGCGCGTGCGCTGAGCTGTGTCAGTGTGAAGCTGGACAGACTGTAGTGTTGGCTAGTTGACAACACATTACAGACGAGTCTCCTAAAGACTGAGTGGCCGTAAAAACCTCATTAACTGTACACACAAGTACACACACACACAAGTACTTACACACATACACACACACTAACAGGTACACACATACACACACATGGATGGACGGACGGACGTGTGGATATACAAAGTCAGAAGCTTTCCAAACCGCGGTTGTGTGCTACAATGATAAAAGACGAGGGCATTCAAGGAAAATTACGTTTTTGGGAAAGGGGGGAGGGGGGGGTGGGAAAGGATTGAGGTGTGTCTGTGAGAGGGTGAGTGTTTGTGTGGAGGGCTGACAGTTTTATTCTATGTCTAATGTACATAAATAGCATTAGATATCAATCGCCTCATTGCCTCCTCTCCTTTTCTTATACTTTTACCTGTCTCCATCTTTTAACTTACTGTCTTTTCTTTGTCTCTTACTCCATCTCTCTCTCTCTCTCTCTCTCTCTGTGCCTGTGTTCTAGTCAGATCACTGTGACCCTTTATCTAGGTCTGACTATTTTGGGAGTCTCTCTGTCCCTCTCTTTTTACCTCCGTATCTCTCCCTCTTTTCCTTCCCCGTCTCTCCTTTCGGTGTCTCTCCCTCACCCTCCGTTTCATCTTCCTCTCGATCTGCTCCTCTCTCTCTTTCCTTTTCCATCCATCGTTGTTTCTCGAGGGACGACCCCCGAAAAAAGACGATGAAAACAGGACAGACACTGCATACACTTACCAACTGAGAGGTGGGCAGCTCTCCCACAGACACACATTCACGCTCACACCCAAACAAGCACACACACACACTTGTAAACAAAACAAGCCTACACATACTCCAGTCGTGTGTCAGACAGAGAGAGAAGGAGAGAGAGAGAGAGAGAGAGAGAGAGATGCCTGCAGGGACTCAGACACCAACAGACCCCCAGCAGTCAAGGTACCAGCACCTGGATAGCCACTTCCTTCTCACACACACACACACACACACACACACGCGTCAGACAGGAACGGTACTCAAAACAAATTAGAGGAACACCAGACCGTGACAGAGATCAATACTCAATCCTATCAATAATAAAGAATCCCCCATAACGTAGAGCTTCGCCTCTGGAGGCAACAAGTGGAGCAGTACCACAGCCCACCAGCGGAGGGCGAAGCTGCCTGCCATGAGACGGGAGGGCTGCTCCCTGTAGCTGCATGGCCCTGCTTGCTCTTCCTGTCTGCCTCCTCCTCCGGTGAAGTGAAAGAGTTTGGGATGGGAGTGCTCTCGCTCATGCGTGTACTGTGGAGGAACGGCAGGCCCAGCGGGGCTAACTGTTACTGCTAACCCACTGCCTGGGGGGACGGTACGCATTCAAACTCCTATTCAAATGACTGGGCTACAAACCCTTTTATTTGTCAGGGAAAGAAGGAAGCAGGTCGGAGGGAAAGGGAGAAAAGAGGGTGGTGTAAACAGAGAGATACAGAGAGACAAGACTGAGGGAACGCAAGAGACCCAAGTGAAATGGACAGAGAAATGAGAGGAGAGAGAGGAAGAGAGAGAGAGAGGGAGAGGAAGAAAGAGAGAGAGGGAGAGGAAGAGAGAGAGAGAGAGAGAGAGAGAGAGAGAGAGAGAGAGAGAGAGAGAGAAAGAGAGAAAGAGAGAGAGGCCGCCAGCTGCTTCTGATTCCTCAGAATAAGAGTGGCGTTTTTATAAAGGAGACACACGCAACCTCAGGACTCACTGCATCTCTGCAGCCCGGAACGAGCTCCCCCACTGCAGGGCTGCAGGACAGGCCTCACCGCTGGGTCCAGCACCACTGCAGGGTGTGTGTGTGGGTGTGTGTGTGTGTGTGTGTGTGGGGGGGGGGGGGTAGGGAAGGAAGGCGCCCCCAAAATGTAAACCACATCCTCAGAATCATTGTGTGCGTGTGTTTGTGTGTGGGTGTGTTTCCCTACATTCATTTGGTCAGTGGTGTTTAGATGCTTTTGGTCTCTGGATCATCACTGGCTCAATCTGATTTAAATACAAACGTGCAGGCATTTACACCAGCACACACACACAAACACACACACCCACACAGAGCAGGATATTAATACTCATGTGGTGTGGGGTTGCTGGCAGTAGTAATTAGTTGGCTACACTCCGCTAATTGAACTTGCTAAGGCTGAACTCTGCTCTTCCTGGAGCTGGGGTCTCTATCTCTCTCTTTCCCTCTCTCCCTTCCTCCCCTCTCTCTTTCTCCTGCTCCATCCCTTCTTTTCTTCGCTCTTTCACTCCCCCCTCCTCTCTTTTTCATTCTCTCCCTCCCTTTCTCCTCCACCGCTTCCCTTGTTCCCGTCTCTCTCGCTCGGCGCCTGGAGGAGCGGAGGAGGAGGAGAGGAGGAGGAGTGGAGGAGAGGAGGAGGGTGCAGATCAGTGAACAGAGAGAGGAGAGGAGCTAGGAGGGACTGGCATTAGACTCGCCAGCTGTTTCACTGGCATATTAATAAACACACACAGGCAAACATCCACACGCGTTCACACACACACACACACACACACACACACACACACACTATGTAGAGAGGCACAGACATATTGACACACACAGAATGCATATTCAAAGGAGCTTTGCAGATAGACAACAGATATGTGGCTGTGTGTAGATAGCTGCACTGTGTGATGTATTCTGAAAGCTCATTGACTGCATGGGGTGAAAGACAGAAAGGAGAGGATAGATAGAGAAGAGGGGGGGGAGATTGGGAGATGAGACAGAGAGAGAGAGAGAGAGAGAGAGAGAGAGAGAGAGAGAGAGAGAGAGAGAGAGAGAGAGAGAGAGAGAGAGAGAGAGAGAGAGAGAGAGAGAAAGACAGAAAAGAGGTAGGAGGTCCCGATGATGATGGCTGTTGCTGAAAGAATTCCCCGAGTGAGCATTATGTATTGAAAGAGGGATAAAGTGCAGAATCGCCTTTTCCCTTTTCTCCCTCCCTCGTTTCCCTCTCTCCCTCTCGCTCTCCCTCCATCCTCTGTTGTGGGTTTTCTGCCAGAGTGAACAAACACTGTCGCTTCTCTCCTGAAAGCTTTTCAGAAAAAGTCACGGTATGTATTAAATATATATATCATGGTGTGTGTGTATAGGTGTGTGGCCGGTTGGTGTCCGGCAGGGATTAAAAAAAATGAAGGAAGAACAGAGAGGACAAGGGAACAGATAGTGACACCACCACCACCACCACCACCACCACCACCACCACCACCACCACCACCACCACCACCACCACCACCACCACCACCACCACCACCACCACCACCACCACCACCACCACCACCACCACCACCACCACCACCACCACCACCACCACCACCACCACCACCACCACCACCACACCAACCATCTCCCTCCTCTCTCTCTCCCTCCCCCCCCTCTTTTCTTTCACCCAGTCTTCCTCTACCCTCCTCTTCCTCTCTGAAGGTCTCTTCGTCCTCAGACGGCAAGACACAGTGGTGTGTGTGTGTGTGTGTGTGTGTGTGTGAGCGACAGAAAGAGACAGAGATCAACAGAAGACCAGTGAATGAGAGACAACAAAAAAGAAATCGAGAGACATTGAGATAGACATGAAATAGAGAAACAGAGAGATAATTACGCAGAGATAGAGAGATATAAAGGCATAGACACAGAGACATGGAGATAGAGACACAGAGATAAAGTCACATACAGAAAAACACAGAGATGGGGAGACATCAAGAAAAAGAGACAGAGAGATAGAGAAGCTAGCTAGCTAGCTGTCAGCTGCACACAGCCACACTCCAGAGTCCAGACTAACACAGAGATCTACCCCACTATACACTCACACACACGTGCACATGCGCACACACACACACACGTGCACATGCGCACACACACACATGCACACACACACACACACACGTGCACATGCGCACACACACACACACACACACACACACACACACACACACACACACACAAGTAATAAAGGCAGTTCCACCCACAGCAGGGATGTTCCCTTGTTAGGCTTTACGTCCTGACTGCACCAGGGCTGACTTATGGTATCTGTATAGTGGCTCAGCGGTGCAATATTGCCTGGAAATGTCAGGGCTTAGATGGGAGCCCCATAGGGACACTAGGCACCAGTGATACACATTGGCCCCTATAGCCATCGCTGAGAATGACATATGGTTGTCATTTATCATGTTTACTGCTAGAAACAAATGTGTTTTTCCTAACCTTTTAAGCACCGTTATCTAATAGTAAATTAAATATAATGTTTGAGATGAGGGTGAAGATATTTTTTTTAATTTATGTTTGGTGTGAGGAATGTTCTAAAGCAGGGGATAGTGTGTGCCTCCCAGACGAAATGTAACCAAATTCTCTCAATCGAATGAATAATTGAGGAAGTGTGTGTAGCCGTTTGTGCGAGTGTGTCTGTTAGAATGTGCGTGTGTGTGTTTGTTAGATGAACATATGTGAAACAGAATCACTGACAGCAGCAAAAGCTCTCACAGAGCTACCGCATGCGCACACACACACACACACACACACACACTCCAGACCTGCCACACAC
>NC_140385.1:5597500-5617500 GCF_054491055.1 Hypomesus nipponensis
CAGACACGCACACCTACGCACACACACTCATCTTTCCCATCGACACCTTTTCACGGCACTCTCACTTTTCATCTAATCCCCTGGCTTCGACCTCCTGAGCCAGCGGAATTCTGCTAATAATTATTTCATGGCCAACTTCTCCCTCGTCTCATCTCTCCCTCGCTCCTCTCCTCCACCCTCGCTCCTTTCCTCCCTCCCTCCCTCCCTCCCTCCCTCCCTCCCTCCCTCCCTCCCTCCCTCCCTCCCTCCCTCCCTCCCTCCCTCCCTCCCTCCCTCCCTCCCTCCCTCCCTCCCTCCTCTCCTCCTTCCTCCCTCGCTCCTCTCCTCTCATCTCTCCCTCCCTCCCTCCCTCGCTCCTTTCCTCCTCCCTCCCTCCCTCGCTCCTCTCCTCCTTCCTCCCTCGCTCCTCTCCTCCTTCCTCCCTCGCTCCTCTCCTTCCTCCCTCGCTCCTCTCCTCCTCCCTCCCTCCCTCGCTCCTCTCCTCCTTCCTCCTTCCTCCCTCGCTCCTCTCCTTCCTCCCTCACTCCTCTCCTCCTCCCTCGCTCCTCTCCTCTTCCCTCACTCCTCTCCTCCTCCCTCGCTCCTCTCCTCCTCCCTCTCCCATCTCCTTCTCTCTTTCTGGACATCCCCTTCTCTCTGAGTTCTGGCTGAGATGTGTACTCACTACAGAACAGCTATTGACATCTTAATACAATAAAAAGGAAAATAAACATAATTATCCTGATCGTTATAATTATCTGCTGCCCTGAGGCCTTTCATACATTATTCATGAGCTGGTTAATTAAATGGATGTGTCTGTGTGTGTGTGTGTGTGTGTGTGCGTGTGTGTCTTGTGAAGGCCGTTGGCCGTCTGACGTCTTTGGGACAGTAACATCAAAGCAAAGTAAATATTCACTCACACCTCTGGGATTGAAAATGGAAAGAGACAAGGAAGAAAGACAGAAGTTTGTGTGTGTGCGCGCGCGTGTGTGAGTGTGAGAGAGAGAGAGAGAGAGAGAGAGAGAGAGAGAGAGAGAGAGAGAGAGAGAGAGAGAGAGAGAGAGATGCAGACACGTCCTTCACTCTGGTCCCAGGTGAGCACGGACGCTTAACGGATCCAAACTGCCTCTTTTATCTGCTGTTCACATTTAACAGCCAACTTAATAACCGACCAGTCAAAGCACTCCACCGCATTGTGGGAATAGGCTGCTGCGCAACTTTTACACACACACACTCACACACACTCACACACACATACACAGGCTTAACCACTGTTTATGGTGAGACAGGGTCAGTGTAGTTTTACAGTTGTGCGGTAGACAGCTCTTGCATCACACACTCTGGGTGATTACTGTACCAACAGCCCTGTAAAGACACAGCACACTCTGGGTGATTACTGTACCAACAGCCCTGTAAAGACACAGCACACTCTGGGTGATTACTGTACCAACAGCCCTGTAAAGACACAGCACACTCTGGGTGATTACTGTACCAACAGCCCTGTAAAGACACAGCACACTCTGGGTGATTACTGTACCAACAGCCCTGTAAAGACACAGCACACTCTGGGTGATTACTGTACCAACAGCCCTGTAAAGACACAGCACACTCTCCAGCACTCATGTGGCCCACTGGGGAATATTTCACTTTACTGCACGCATTACACACACACACACACACACACACACACACACACACACACACACACACACACACACACACACACACACACACACACACACACACACACACACACACACACACAGTCTGTCTCTCCCTCCTACTCTCTTTCCCTTGCTGTCTCTCTCTCATGTCACACACACACACACAGTCTGTGGATATTCCAGTGGTGTATACCCAGAAGCTAATGCTGGTGTACCAGCCTGATGGAACAGGCCGTTCACTTTATTATGCATTAGGTCCAAGGCCCCTTCATTACAACCTAATGACATTTGGTGGGACGGCTAATCAGCCTCCGGAGACCCTTACACACACACAGAAAGCACATACGTGCACGTACACACCCACGCATGAGTGCTCGCGCAAACACACACAGTACTGTAAGTACATATGCACACAAGACACACACGCACCAATGTGCACACACACACACACAAATATACACAAACACACCCCCCCCCCCCCCGCTTGCGAAAAAATACATGAGCAGACAGACTCCTCCTTCCAGCTCTTTGCTCCGGAGCAACGAAGAACCAGACGACCTTAATCTGCACCAACAACAAGAGGGAGGTAAATAAAACATGCACACACATGCCCAGCTATGTCTGGGGCAGGAAATGCACAAACACACACACGTATACAGATGGAAACTTGAGACCACACCCACGCATACAAACGGAAACATAAGAACGGTCCCACCACACACACACACACACACACACATACACACACACACCCTTATTCATAGGTGCACACGGTTTCAAAGAGACTGGATCCCTGTTTTATTGATTGGCTGGTTGGTTGGCTGATTTATTTCCCCTTGACTGACTGTTTCGGTGAGCATACCACTCCTGGCTTTCAATAACTGGCTGGCTGGTGGATGTGATGGCTGGATGACTGGTTGTTCCACCACCTGGCAGGCTGGCTGGCAGGCTGGCAGGCTGGCTGGGAGTCACCCTGGCTGGCTGTCTCAGAGAGGAACAATGCTCCTGGTGCTGGGGGCTATTAATGCCAGCCCCTTCGCAGTCTCTCAGCAGACACCCTTCTGACACACACACACACACCGACCCTCCAGCTGGAAGCGACACACTGACAGACCGACAGATTTCTGAATGCCCAGGTGGCACAGGAAACCTTGGAGCCATGTCTGGCCTGGCACAGGAGCACACACACACACACACACACACACGTGTGAGCATATGCATACATTACACCACACCCACACACACACACACACACACATCTAATGCACGTTAAATCCCAACACAGACACACACACCACCTTCTTGCAATTAACACTGCGCCTATAGCTGGAGGCACAGAGGAAATGAGCTTTTGGTTTGGGGTGGGGAGATGAGGGGGAGGAGGTGGAGGAGGAGGGTTGAAAGGGGTAGAAGGATTAGAGAGGCTGTGAGGGTTATGGTTGGGAGAGGAAATATAATGTGTGGCATGAAAGTATGGATGTTGAGTAAGGTAATGACTGTGTGTGTGTGTGCGTGTGTAGGGGGGAGGGAGTTGATGTGCCCATATAAGCATGTTCCTTTCCACACTTCCTCCTGAATGTGTGTGTGTGTGTGTTTGTGGAACCTGGTGCTCACTGCCGATGGTGCGCTGTCATGCTCCATTAGGCAGAAACAACGGTTGACGTCGGAGACAATTAAAAAAGCAAATTAAAAACGGCATTAAAACAAGATGCAATGTCCGTTCTTTGTGGCATTGAAGTGTAACTTATCGCCTTCATTTGTTAATGCTCATTTATGGTGCTCACTTCCTCGCAAAGGACACCCTTTCTGGAAACTGGCGTCAAAGTTATGGCGTCATCCTGCTGATTTTCCCCAAACGGAATTAAGGAAAAACAACAAAAAGGCACCCAAATATGGCCTTTGTATAACAAAGGCTTTGGAAAGCTTATCCATTCACGATGGAAATTTAATCTTTTGCACTTGGAAAAGTCGTCATTAGTTTCTCAGCATTTTCCCAGACAGAGTGAAAACAGGGCTCGCAACTAACTTTTTACCTCACTGTCCCAGTACTGTCCCGAAGTGCAAAATTACCCGTCCCAAACTGAACTTGACCTGTCCCAAAAATGTAAATTATTTTGGTTAAAAGGTAAAGAAAAAAAATAACTTTTCTAAAAGGTTTAAAAAATGTTTGGGCAGACACACTCCCAACAACAGCCTGACTTATGGCCAGGGTCATGTGACCACACTGGTGGTTAGCTTAAAGTGGAGGAAACATCTGACTTGGCTGGAAGCACAGCAAAGAGCACACAGCAAACAGCACACACCGAAAATTAGCAGCTAGCTATTTATACTTCCCTCCCAGTGTTCGTATAGAAAAACAATATTGAACAACATTTTCACACTCCTTTATCGTAAGAACTGAGGGTGAGCTGATTTAGCTTTATGAAATCACTTATCAGTCTGGTGGGGGTGTTGGTGCGGGTGTTGGGAGGAGGGAGGGGTGATGGGTGTTTGGCAGGGGGTGGTGTTTGGCGGTGGTTCAAGTGTTCAGGCCCTGTGGGGTCTGGTGTGTCTGGCGAGGTGTGCTCCGTGTTGGCAGCAAGGCAGTTGGCAGCACCCCTGTCTGACAGACATGGAGCGTTCCCTCTGGACTCCCACCCCCAACCTCCAACCACACCCCGGCACATCCACTCCCAGACTCCTTGCCCCCAGCTCCTCCCCCTCCCCCCCCAACCCACTTAGCTCTCCTCTGTCCATCCCCCCCACCCCCCCTTCCCTCCCGCTCAGTGGCAGATGGCACTATGTGTGACGGCAGGGTCATGAGGTCACATCCACACATGGGGTAGGGGTCTACTCTCTTACTGTGTGTGTGTGTGTGTGTCCAAAGTTACTGATTACTAGATAATGGTACTTTAGAAATGGTTGTTTTAACCCTACTCCGGCATCCACACACACACACGCATAGACTCACACACACACACACATAGACTGTCACACACACTGCAGTGACGCACATCCTTGACACGCTGCATGCGTGCTCTGGCGTGACATTGTGTCAAGTGTGTTTGCATGAGTGTGTTACTCTACGTGTGTAGGTGTAGGGGAGGGTGTTTCTGCTTAGGAAGGACACACACGCACGCACGCACCAAAACACACTGCGTCCAAGGAGTGCCAATTATGACACTCTGCACAGACATGATCCAGGCTTCCTTGGCGTTACCCAAGTCCGTGAGTCTGTGTCACGCGTGTCAGCATGACCGAGTGACTGTATGTGAGACATCCACAGAGCCTAACCGCCCCCCCCACCCCCACCCCCACAAGGCCACAGATCTACATGGTGAAATCCCCCCTCTATCAAGCCACAGAGGGAAAAACAAAGCCCTTTAACCAGCCCCTCAGAAAACACCTCCGGAGAACGACAACAAAAGAAGCCATTCCTCCACAGCTGTACACCGTGCCGGCTGGGGCTCAGGAGTGGAGTGGCATACTGTGTTCCCTGATGCAGGGCCGCATCACAACACTGCCAGAGACATCTCCATGGCAGGCTGCAGTGTCGGCTCCCCTCCCCGCGCGAGCGAGCGAGCCTTTGTGAGCGCCGCTTGTAAAAGGTTAGATAGATGGATCATTATGAAACGCGACGACACACCGCGGGCAATTATTTAGCGTGAGAGGCTTCGCGAGAGGCGATTTTGTGTCTGAGCTCGCGTGTTGCGAGAGGGAGGAACGATGAGATTAAGAGAGAGAGAGAGAATGTTTGAAACCATCCATCTTGTGTGTGTCTGCGTTCAAAAAGGTACCCTTTGTGTGGGTATGAGAAACCAGACAAAAACGCCTGTCAGGGGTGAGTGTGAATGTGTGTGTGTGTGTTTCTGAAAGCTTCCGTTGTGTGAGAGCAACAGTGCTTTCTATAGTCATATCTGCATATCTGTTATGACCCATGAGAGCAGTATGGGAAGTGTGTCTGTGTGTGAGTGTGAGTGTGTGTGTGTATGTGAGCGCAGGTAACAGGAAGACCCATATCACTGGTGTCTGGGTCTGCAGTCATGTTGCATGGTTCGACTGAAAGGAGAGGAAAATAAGGAGCAAGATAAGGGGTGGATAGAGGTGTGAGAGCACAAGGGGATGGAGGGAGTTAGGAAGGAGGGGACGGATGGAGGGAGTTAGGAAGGAGGGGACGGATGGAGGGAGTTAGGAAGGACGGGACGGATGGAGGGAGTTAGGAAGGAGGGATGGATGGAGGGAGCGATCACTTGTTTTGGACACGCATCATTTTCTCCTCTGCAAAGGAACCTGGCAGCTGCTGTATGAGCAAAGAGGAACAGAGATAGAGAGAAAGAGGAGGGAAAGGAAGAGGGGGGAGAGATCTGCGCTGTCAAGTTAGGAGGAGGAGGAGAGGGTGGGGGGAGTGGAGAGGGAGTGGACTGTGAAAGCGTCAGAGAAGAAAGTGTCCTTCGACCATTGTGAAGTGAAGAAGGGGAGGGGTGAAAAGGGATGGAAAGAGGAGAGGAGAGGGAGGGAGGGTCGACCTATACAAAGGCCACCTGTTTTATTCTTGAAAACAACGTCCCCAAATTATCCGTCAACAAATCACAACAAAACACTCAAACATCTGGCTGGCTGGCCCAGAAGGACCTGGGAAGATAGAGACAAGAGTGGGCTTCACACCAACTGTCTCCTCTTCAGCTTTGGCAAGTGGCCCCAGTTTGTGTGTGTGTGTGTGTGTGTGTGTGTGTGTGTCTACAGTAGTACAGAGTACAGCAGAGATACCTGACCTATAGCACTTCAGATACTCTTGTCTTGGTGTGTTACAAACCACTTACAACACCCCATCCACCTGCAGAAAAATCCCTGCATTTGTAAGAGTGAGACGTCGTCCCAGTGGGCTTTTAAATCATAAATTGCACATACACCACTCAAGCACCCCCATTCAGCCGTCCACCCCTACAACCTTACACACAAACACACGCAAACACACACACACATACACACACAGCAAGCGTGACGAACACCTTTGTCTCTTCCCAGCTGCAGTGTGTGACCACCTCCTCTCTTCACACACACACACACACACACACACACACACACACACACACACACACACACACACACAAACACTCACAGATGGACCAGTGACGAACCGTGACAATTACACCAAGGTCTTTAGAAGGGCTAAAGAATCCACCAAAACGCTCTATGAAACATCAAAAATCGTCACCAACAGCATCCCACAGTACTATTTAGATCTCAGGTTTTAAAAAGAATTTTATTTCGCAATGAATTAAATAAATGTACACTTTCCTCAACGGCAGTGACAGACAGCTTGTAAACATGTACAAGTGCTAGCGTACTAAAACTGCAGAAACGGAAATGGCTTTGCTCAAGTAGTAAATGAGCTTGTTACTCAGAAAAAGTATTTACTGTGGTATAAAAAGACAATGTCATCGTCGCTATAACGACCTTAGGAGAAGACACACAGGCCCAACGCTAAACCCTTCTTGAAGTTACCGTGGCATGATTTAGCCAAAGTGGAAATTGTTAAAAGTAAGAACGTGTACGTTGTTTTTGTTTTTACTATATAAATACATTCTATAGGCCCTATGAGCAGCGACAGTCTGGGGGGAAAAAGTGACACGGAAGTTACTGTTGCCCACTCAGTACACTACACGTTGGCCACTCAATGCATCGCACGTATCGACCAGTCAGTGGCCTTCTTGTTCAAATAGTCATATTATTTTGGATGACTACAAAGAAATTACAACATATATGTTTTTTTTTATAGCATTTGGTCGGCCCACCGGGGATTCCCCCGGTATCCCCGATGGCCAGTCTGCCTATGAGCAGAAATCTTAAAAACACATCACGGCATTTCGTAGAGGTGCACTTCTTCAAGCAGTAGCGACAAGCACTATACGTATAGGTTCGTCTGGAAGAAGAAAAAAAGAAAAGGGGGCTTACTTACCATCATCAGACATCAGAAATCTTCTTGCGATATTATAAATCTCCTTGCGATATTAACGGATATTATAATCCCAGAAATGGAATATAGCATAAATTTGACTTAAGTTTGATTTTATAAATTAAAACAAGGTATTATGTGCTACAGCGTTTTAGCACGAATTTGACTAAATCCAAGCTGCGGGACCAAGCTGTAGCCAATCGTCGTTCTGGTTGACTATTACTGACTGCAGGATCTGTCAATAAACCTGAAGCAGTTTGTGTGCGTGAACCTATTAACTCTATGGCGTGAACCTTGTTTAAACCCATCTTCTGTACGCAGGCCAATTTTGACTTTTGGTTCATGAAACCAGCTAGACGGGCCTGTGTAGCTAAATGTCCTGGAACACGGAGGCAGCGACCAACAGCCCATATACTCCACAACACAAAAATAATAAAAGTTTGAGATATTATGCTATACAAGTAGACCACATTAAATATATTACACATGAGCACATTTGGTATGTTTACTAGTTATAGCCTAAATCATCAATAGTAATTATTTGCCAATTTGGTCACTCTGATTTCTTAAGTAACCTTTAATGGTTCGGTCTCATTCATATTTTAGGCAAGTAGTTGTAAGCGGAAAATCAATGTATGCAGGCCACTAATAGGCGTCACAATAAGGGTAGGTCGCATTTGAAACTCTCAGTTTACAAATTAGAAACAACATATAGCTAGAGTGATCTGACCATTCGAGAATAGTGATCAATTCAAAATGGCTATTGGGATAGTGAGCTCAGAAAAGGAGGAAGTACAATTCAACTGTCACTCAAAAATGATGCCATAAAACTGTCTGAATGGCTGAGGTCTCTGAATGCTACTTAGTGTGCCGTTGTTAGCTTTGTTTTCTCCCTACAGACCACCTGAGAAAACCCTGACTGGAACCATGCTCACTGGAACCATGCTCTTCCTTTCTGTTCTCCAAGTTCCTTTGTTTCTCGCTCGAACACGCACACACACACACACACACACACTCACACTCACACACACACACACACACACACACACACACACACACACACACACACACACTCACACTCACGCACACGCACACACACACACACACACACTGAATAAGACTCAATTAGTATGATGGTCTAACAGTGCTGATGTCACTTTTACAGTGAGTCACTGGGGCCCATTTGGGCTTGTCCCACCCCAGCTACACACACACACACACACACACACACACCCACACACACACACACACACCAATACTGGGTCTTGTGTTCCGTATCCGCTGGCAACGGAAGTCTACTGTTTATGAGTGTGCCCAGACAAAACAAATATCTCTCTGACCTCTTCTGTTCTACTGAGGCCCCATCCCTCCCACTCACTCTTCCTCCCATCACCCTCTCTCTCTATCTGCACCCTTCTTTTTCCTCCCCCTCTCTCTCCCTCTCTCTTTCTCTTTTCCTTCCCATCGTCATCCTCTGTCTCTCTCTCAGTCTCTCTCTCTCTTTCTTTCTCTTTTTTTGCCCTACCATCTAAAACCTCTCTCTCCCTCTCTCTCTCTCCCTCTCTCTCTCCCTCCCTTCCTGGTTTGCACGCTGACACGGTTCAGTGGCTTTCTGGACACAAACTATTTCCATGCCTATTGTCCCCCTGACAGCTTTTGTCGTGGAGGGAGAAAAAGGAGACCCCTTAGCCTGCATCCCCTCACCCCCACCCTTCACCCCCACCCCTCACCCCCACCCCTCACCACCCAGCCTCACTCCCACCCCTCACCACCCAGCCTCACACACACACATTCCACAAGCGAGGAGGTCAAAGGGTGCAGCTGCCTCAGTAAAGGGACAGGGGGTTGGGGGGCTGGGGGACTGATACATTCACTTTCCTCCCCTTTTTCTTCTGTGGATGGAGAAAGAGAAAGGGAGAGGGAGAGAGAGAGAGAGAGGGTGAGAGAGGGAGAGGGGCTATTGGTAGAGAGAGAGAGAGAGAGAGAGAGAGAGTGTGCAAAGATAGAGAACAGAGGGGCCACAGAAGGCCATGTTGTTTGGCTTGTTGTGTCCTTGGGCCTGATTTGGGCTAGATGTTGTTTTGCCCCCCCCCCCCCCCCCCCCCTCCTAATCTAAATACTAACACTGAGCCACTCCTCTTCCTTTGCCTCCGCGTCCCCTTTGCTTCTAAACACATAAACGACCACTGCACTGTAGGAACAAAAGTTTCGCCCAGGCAACTCTTCCTGAGATGGGCATGTGGGCTGCACATGTAGGCTCTTTGCCGTGGTGCATTGTGGGTATAAACAGTGCTGAGGGCGCAGCCTCTAGGCTAGATCCCTGAACCAACACTGCAGCACCAACCGTTTGTTTTACTGTACTCCCCTGGAATGTCTCATGAAGTACTGTTTATGTACTGTAGGCATACCTGCCTGTGTGTGTATGTAGGTGTGTGCATGTGTGTGTGAGAGAGACAAGTAAAGTGTGTTTATCTGTTACTCTGTGTGAGTGTGTGTGTGTGTGTGTGTGTGTATCAGTGAGCGAAAGAGAGAGAAAGCAATATTCTTGTGAAATCTTAGGTCATTTTCATACAGTGGGCCCCCTACTGCAACCACTGTGCTCCCGCTGAAGAGTGGAGCAAAGTGGTAGCGGAGTTTAATTGAACACAACCTTCTTTGTCATTCTCTTTGTGTGACCGGAGGGCTGTGTGTGTGTCTGTGTGTGTGTGTGTGTGCAGGGAAGTTGTTTGCATAGATTATGAAAGTTCTCCTGTGCGGCAGTGCTGCTACCACACAGGAATATAAACAAATTCATCATGTAACATTAACACTTGAGATTTCCTCCAGCAGGGAGAACACATACAGAGAGAGAGAGAGAGAGAGATAGAGAGAGTAATATCCCTTCCCTCACTCCCTCCTTCTAATGTTGGGTCCTGTGATATGCTCTCTTGTTTACTCATCTCTTTCTCATCTCTCTCTCACCCTCATCAGTTTCGTGTTTACAAATCCCATCTACATTTGTCATTCCTCTTCTTGTGAACATTTACACTGCTGTCTGATTCTCTTCCTCAGACAGCGGTGGACACGGGAGAGAGATGGAGAGAGATGGAGAGAGATGGAGAGAGATGGAGAGAGGTGGAGAGAGGTGGAGAGAGATGGAGAGAGGTGGAGAGAGATGGAGAGAGGTGGAGAGAGGTGGAGAGAGATGGAGAGAGATAGAGAGAGTTGGAGAGAGGTGGAGAGAGATGGAGAGAGATGGAGAGAGATGGAGAGAGGTGGAGAGAGGTGGAGAGAGGTGGAGAGAGATGGAGAGAGATGGAGAGAGATGGAGAGAGGTGGAGAGAGGTGAGAGAAAACTAAGGGGTGAGAACGAGGGATGGAGAATAGAGGGACAGTTGAACGTTACACTCTCCAGCATCTCAGAGGAAGGAAAGATGAAAGTAGAAGAGATGACCATGTCCGTTCCTCCGTGTGTGTTTGTGTGTGTAGAAATGTGCGTGTGTGTGCGTGTGTGCAATCCACTCACTGCCTACAGGTGCAATAACAGGATGAGGCATATCCACCAATCACCATGCATGCCCTATCACCTCTCATCACAGACACTTGTGACATTTCTCCCTACCCGTCAGGTAGACTGCAGCTCTTCTCTCCCTCCATCCCTCTCTTTTACTCACCCCCAAAGGAGCTTGGCATATTAATCATTATGACATCCTAATCGTACTTTTCCAAGTCCTCTCTGCACTGTGATTCGATATGCAGATTTGCCCAGTAGCGAGGAAAAAGAGAGGAAAAGATGAGAGAACAGGGGGCAACAGACAGAGAGAGAGAGAAAGAGAGAGAGAGAGGAAGAGAGAGAGAGAGAAAGAGAGAGAGAGAGAGGAAGCGTTGTTGACCTTCGCCTATCCCCATGGTAACGGCAACTTACCGCTGGATTGTTTCTGCGCTAAGTCAAGTGGGCCAATCCCTGGGCTTTAACGCCCGCTTCTCGCCGACGAAGCTTCTCGAAAATCTAATTTAGGGGATTATCTCTCTATTGATTTCACTTAAACTCACTCTCTTTTCTACTTTACTCTTTTTTTTCCTTCTTCCGTGGCTGGTTGTGATAACAGTTAAATTCAGGCGTCGTGCTTCCCCTACACGGCTGTGGAAGGCTCAATGACTACAGACTATCCTGCGAGCAACTGCATGTGTGTGTGTGTTTTGTGGGTTTGTTCACTTTTAATCTTGTGTTCGTGTTTCTGTGCACTTGTGTTGTGTGTGCATCATTAAAGGGTATTAATCTCTTTGTGTGTGCGTTCATGTGTGTTCAAGCACCACACACGGGTATCATCATCCTTGTCATTAATATTCCTCTGTGTTCATTGAGCAGGAACAGATTAGCAAGGAAATGATTACCATGTAAGGAGACCACAGGAGTCCAACTAAACAGCCTTAAACCCTTAGCATAAGCTAACTCATTACAGCACAGCTAACGCTAGTGAATTAGCATTAGCATAAGCCTGTTTTCTATTGACTGAGCATCTTCAGTTGTACAGTTCAGGTTAGCGTTAGCGTGTTTCCTATTGAGTGAGCATATTTCATTTTGGCATTAGCATTAGTGTTAGCATTAACATGTTTCCCATTGAGTGAACATCAGTAGTTTCCGCATTAGTGTTGTTAGCATTAGTGTGTTTACCATTGACATCATAGTTTTGCAATGTGTTGTCCATGGAATAAACACTGTCAGCTTAAGCATTAGTGAGTTTTCTTAAGAGTCAACATTATTAGTTTTGTCATGTCCTGAATTACAGTTTTTGTTTGACCATCTTTGGACTTAGCCTTGGAGACACACCGCAACAGGTCGTCATGGTAGCATCATTATCTTGGTAAATACCATTGTCTTTGTGTCTCAGCAAAGACAATTTGTGTGTGTTCATGTGTATCTGCATCTGTGTATATATGTGTCTTTGAGTGTGTGTGTGTGTGTGTGAGAGTAATCTCATCTCACAGCCCATAGATCAAACACTATATAGCAGCTGCCTGGCCATATCTTTGGCCCACCCAGGTGAAGTCTCTCCCTTTAACCCCACCCATCCCTTACCCTTTCTCTGTAATCCACCCATCCTTTCTCTCTCTCTCTCTCTCTCTCTCTCTCTCTCTCTCTCTCTCTCTCTCTCTCTCTCTCTCTCTCTCTCTCTCTCTCTCTCTCTCTCTCTCTCTCTCTCTCTCTCTCTCTCTCTCTCTCTCTCTCTCTTTCTCTCGTAGGGAGGCACCAGACGCTAACAGTTGCCATGGCAACGTGACAAAAAAAGCCTGAACAAGAGAGGGAGGCAGAGGAGAAAAGAGAGGGAGAAAATGAAAAAAAGAGAGCAAGGGGGAGAGAGAGAGCCACGGGGAGAGAGAGAGAGAGAGAGCGAGAGAGAGGGTGGGTTTTAAAGCTGACATCAGCTATGTCGATATGTTGCCAGGCAACACCCAACACTAATGAAGGTAGCTGATTGATAACACAGGGTGTGTGTGTGTGTGTGTGTATGTGTGCGCGTGCGTCTGGTTCTATAGAGGTCTCAATAGGCACCTTTAAGAGAACCAGTAAATGGAGAGAGACGACCAAGAGATGAGAAAAGAGACCTACTCCTATAGACACCATTCACACCTGTAAGGCCTCTCTGGGGGGTGTGACCTTTACACACACACACACACACACACACACACACACACACACACACACACACACACACACACACACACACACACACACACACACACACACACACACACACACACACACACACACACACACACACACACACAGAGTAAAGAACACGCAGCGACACAAGAGTGGTGCTTAACATTTTTGTTTGTTTTTTTAATCAACATTTTTTTTCCAAAGCAGGAATGTACTAGTTTTTTCCTCTCTTTTGAAGTGTGTTGGGGAGAAGGGGGAGGGGAGAGGGGTACAGGGGGTCAGAGTGATAGGGGAGGGGTAGGGAGGGGGTGGGGTACAGGGGTCAGAGTGGTAGGATAGGGGGAGGGAGAAAGAGAGGAAGGGCGGAGGAGAGGACACAAAAATAACCATCATACACACAACGATGTCCTGATACAAAGTCTCAACACGTCACGTATACGAGAGCCAACTCCCTCCTCGGTCCGCACTAACTGGCTATTGGCACAGAGAAAACACACACACACTCTCTATCTCTCACACGCGCGCACGTGCGCACACACACAGATCAACAGAGGCGGGAGAAGGAGGTGTGCATTTTCACAAAAACAGAACTTGTCCTTTCGTTTTGAAATGCAAAACCCAGCAATGTTCATGATAAAGCCAACACATTGAGAACAGTCGAAGCAAACAGAGAGTGTGTGTGGGACTGAGAACAAGAAAGACACAACCTTTTTCTGAATCAAAACACCAACAATGAGAACAAAAACAAGTCCAAAAGATTTCCAACCATAGAGAGAGAGAGACAAAGGGAGGAGACGGAGGCCATTTTGAGGAGCCAAATCAAGTCCAAGAAGTCAGGAAACTGTCCCCGTGGGAGCGGCCATCTTGGGCCAACACTCGGATCCTGTCACCGCTGACGGAGAACGGAGGGCGAGAGAGCAAGAGAAGACTGGCGAAACCACTCGCTGCTTCAGTGTCTCCACACAAGTGGAGAGAACTTTTTTTAACCTTAGTTGACCTTTAAAAAAAACTGATGATACACGGAGGTGTAGTATACAATTCATATCTTAGGTCATTGTAAAAATGAATGGAGCACCAGACTCAGCTAATGTGGCTAATTCCGACTGGAACAACATAGAACCGACGAATGTTAAGATCAAGATACACAGTGCATATCAACTTCAGAACATAGAACATGAAATGACAGGATCAGAATATTACATTTTAGAAGCTTTGACACACACACACACACTGAATCGCTGTGGCCAATTAGCACTTTATGACACTAACTGTAGCCAACAGAGGTGTGTGTGAGAATGACGAAAACTGTAACACAGTTAGAGACACCTTTGGAGGAAATACAACTCTTTATCTTCAACATGACTGTGAATCATTGTGTATTGTTGTTGTGCTGTTGTATTGTGCGTGTGTGTTTAGGGTACAGGGTTACTGCACTGAAACTGTCTCTGGCCACACACACACACACACACACACACACACACACACACACACACACACACACACACGCACACGCACACACACACACACACACACACTCAACAAGCCCTCTTTTTCATTCCGGCCACTCTCTCAGAGGTTGTCTTAATCATGAGGAAAGAGCCTGAGCTGTGTCAGAAATACTGAACCTCCTGATGGCAATCAGTGTGTGTGTGTGTGTGTGTGTGTGTGTGTGTGAAGAGTTGACTATGTGAGTGTGACATTGAATGCAATCAGTAGGCATTTGTGAGAAGTTGTGTGTGAAATCAGTATATATAGTATTTTGTGCATGTATATGTGTGTGAGTGTGTGTGTGTTCTCATGTGTGGTGCATCAGAACCAGACTGCTCAAGGGACTATTCTCTGCGTGTGGGCCTATTTCACCTCAATCAGTCAGTCCAGCAGAGTGTGTGTGTGTGTGCGTCTGCGTCATTAGAATCAGAATGAGAGTGTGTGTCTGAAATGCAAAGACGTCGTTCTGGATGAGAAGAATATATTTTGAGATTTCAAAATCTCTTCCTCTGTCGAGTCAAGAGATGTGTTTGCAGGCCCCGTGTGTGTCAGTCGCTTTCTCAACATGTGTGTGTGTGTGGTGTGTTTCTGGAGATTAAATCTCTCCTCATTCCACAGTCAGGTTTCTTCCCTGAAATCCATTTGGTGTGTATGTCCGTTCCACCTCTCCTCCCAGGGTGCATTTCTCCTTCTCAGCAGTCCGTTACAGTCTCTCCTCCTCCTCCTCCTCCTCCTCCATCCACTGTCTCACTCTCTTCATCCCCTTCTTCCCAAGGCATCCTTCATCTACCGTCTCCCCTCTCCTTCTCTCCTCCGTCGTTCTCTACAGCAGCGACTCAATCCTGCGCACTCTTTTTTTTCCCCTCTCCTTTTTTCACAAAAAAAAAAGTTCCACATTCCTTTATTCTCTCTCCTACCGTCCGTCCCCTCGTCTTCACTTCACCCCCCCCTCCCCCCTCTCGCTTTTCCTTTTCTTCTTGCGTTCAAAAAGAAAAACTTTCATAGATGGTTTTCTACCTCAACACTTCCACAAACGAGGTCTAAAACTTCAAAACTACGGCATAGTACAAGGAGCTATAAAAATATACACGGGTTGTAGAAAACCCATCGGAGGCTGGGTGGGGGGTGGGGGGGCTGGGAGAGAGAAAAGAACTGTTTGCCAGGAAAGAACAAAAAATAACAAAGGGATTAAATTAATTTACAAGGCAAAGGGAAAAGGTAGAGATACAAGGTCAGCATTTTAAATTGTCATCAAAACAACCAGCGGGTAAAAAACAGACTAGCAACAGAGTGGGAAAAATATAATATAAACAATAGAAAACAACTAAAAATGATTTACTGGGTAGTCATATATATCATCTATACGTGTTGATAGCGATAAAAAAATCTCACTTTTTTGATATTCGCTCACTTTTTTGTGTTTTGGTTTTTAAGACAGTCTAAAGAACAGAGGCACACACACACACACACACACACACACACAATCACTCACAGTCACTCACAGTCACGCATGTATAGCTTGTACACCACAAGAAACACACATGCTTTACTGAAGCACACTAACTGCACACACCTTCCTGTGTGACAGCAGTGTCATAATTATTACCCAGTCACATACATACTTTCTCAACCTTCCACAAACACGCACACACACAGTCACGCTAACTCACACTCACAGTTATTAAAATATACAAGATTTTGAATGTCACTAAGACTCAATTGGTCAGACCTCTAGTTAAGAGTCAAGTCATGTGACCCCAGCCTAGTGTTCTGATTGGATGAGTCTGAGGCCCCTGTTTAGAATGAGAAACCGTACAAACACAAACAAACTAGAATCCTACAGGTGAGTTAGCATCAGGGGTCTCTGATAGGCTAACAGAGATCTAGGGCGGGACCACTGGGACCACCTGGGGTCAGAGTTCTCTGGCGCGGCCGGAGTGCTGGGATTTGTAGTTCTTAGGGGTTAGGCATCCCAGAGAGTGAAGTCCATGTTCTGGAGCAAAGTGCTCTCTCCCATGTTCCCATGGCGATATGTGGTGGGGTGGGGTGTTCTTTTCTCTCTCTGGGGAATCTGATTGGTTCTGAGAGAGGGGAGTGGGTTAGGGGGGGTCATGGGCCGGTCCAGTCTCTCACCAGTGCTGTCCTCTTTAGGGGGGCTGGGTGGGGGTGGTGGTGCTGGGAGGGTCAAGGCGATGCAAAGCGATGCATGGTCATCCCCTCCCCTCCACAAACACACACGCACTCTTGCACACATTTGCGCACACACACACACACACACACACTTCGTGTACACAGTGTGAGAGGAGGAGGAGCTTAAAGGCTGAAACGGGGCAGCAGATCATGGATGGGGGGGTGGGGGGTGGTTGGTCGGCGGCGGCGGCGGTGGTGGTGGGGGGCTGTCGTAGGGCGTGGCGTTCTGTAGGCGAGGGGGGCAGTAAGGTGGGCGTGGGCGTCAGGCAGGGGGGCAGCTCCTCCCCACCCCCCTCATACTTTGTAGTAGATGTTGGCGGGGCTCTGAGGGGGCATCTCCTGCACGATGTACACGGGGTGTCCGTAGTCCCCGCTCACCTTCTCGTAGTGCGGGCAGTAGGCCGAGTCCGACGTCCTCAGCGGGATGATGATGTCACTGGGCTCCGAGCCGTTGTTGTTCCCGCCGCCGCCCCCACCGCCGCCCCTCTTGGGGCTGGTGAGGGAGGACAGCGAGAGCGGGGGGTGGTGCGTGTCGGAGTGCTTGGCGTGTTGCCGGCGGTAGCACACCACGCAGATGACCGCCGTCACCAGCAGGAGGAAGGCGGAGCCTCCGGCGGCGCCCGCGATCACCGCCACGTTGGAAGGGGGGAGGGGTCCGTTCTCTCCCCCGCCTCCCCCGGACACTCCCCCGCCCCGGGGGTGGGTTGCGTTCCCAGAACCACCTGGGGGGGAGACAGGACCACAACCGTCATACACAGATCTTCTCTGTGTAAACACATTCACTGTGGCTGTCATGGTCAACCACTCCACCACACCGTAATATGAGTGCTGTAATGCTTGTTCTTGTTTGGACCACACTAGCACTCAAATGGGGCAACATTTGTAATGCATGTGACAATGACCTCACTTTGGTGTGACAGTCAACTATGACTAAATGAACGGCACATAAGTGGAAACCACTAAAACACAAACATCTACAATCCTATTGTTCACTTCAGGGAATGCAATAATTGTGAAAGTGACTCACGCGTTGTGTGCTAGTGTTTGTGTATGTCCACATATATACTTAATAAATACACAATATATACTTTGGTGTTGATGCTGGTCTCCATTTAGTGTAGCCTACTAATGCATGTGTGCATGCGTGTGTGTGTGTGTGTGCGCACACGTTGGTGAGTGTGTTTTGACTGTGAGTAGGTGTGTGCACCCAATGCCTGTGGACTGCCTGTCTAGCCCGCAGTAACAGGAGTCTGAGTCCGGCAGATTAAGTGAGTATTTCCCTAACCCGTTACCCTAACGACCGTGTTTGGGTAGCACTAGGGTTCCACCACATGAAGCAAACCCCCGGCCCCTCTCCCCTACCCCGGGACCACACACTCCCACCAGAACCCTACACTCCCTCCGGTTCCACCGCATGGTTCCAAGCCCAGCAGGTGTTCTGGGGGGACCCCCTATGAGGCTCTGGCGGGCGGGGGGAGGAGGGGGTGGGGGCGGTGGGGGGTGGGGGGCTACAGACCGTGCCAATGTGGTCGGTCGGGGCGGTTAGCACAGCTAACGCAACACTCTCCGGATTGGCCACTCGTTATTCTTGGCACACATCCCCTCGTTTTCTCTTTCCTCCTCTTCTCTTGTTCTCCCTCTCTCCCTCCTTCCCTCTCTCCCCCTCTCTCTCTCTCTCTCTCCCCCTCTCTCCCCCTCTCCCCCCCCCCCTATCTCTCTCTCTCTCTCTCCCTCTCTCTCCCTCTCTCCCTCTCTCTCCCTCTCCCCGGGTTATTGTGGACATAATGACCTCCCTTGCTCAAACGTGGCCCCAGAGCCCCCACCCCCTGCTGCTAGCCCCCCTGCTGTGCCAGGCTGACTGAGAGCAAAACGCTAACACAAGACGCCTATTCCCATTTTGCTCTCTCTCTTGCTCTCGCTCTCTCTGTCTCTTTATTTCCTCTGTCCATTAGCCCTCCATCCTTCTCATTCTCACCATCTCCATTACCGCTGTCTTCATTCACAGGCTCTTTTTAGTATCATCCGTCCCCATTTTCTCTCCTGCTCTCCCTCCCTTTCTCTGTTTTCCGTTCTTTCTTGTTGTCTTTCAACATCGAACGCCATCTCCTTTTGCCCCTGCTCTTCCCCCCTTCCCCCTCTCGCTCTCTTTGGACCTCTCTCCTTCCCTCTCAACCCCCCCCCTTCTCCCCCCTCTCTTTGGACCTCTCTCCTTCCCTCTCGACCCCCCCCCTCTCTCCCCCCTCTCCTTCAACGTTCATTTACACTTCCTAGTGGAGGAGAGGAGAGACAGCCGAGGTATAAGATTGGACAGAACAGCACATTCAGCGTAGATGAAGAAGTCCCCTGCCACACAATGAGATCCTCTAACAAGTTATTTTCCCCTCTCGTCTTTGCTTCTCCTGCAACTTTCCCCTCCCCTCTCCTCCCCTCCCCTCTCTCCTCTCTCCTCCCCTCCTCTCCTATCCTCCCCTCTCGCCTTCCCTCTCCTCTCCTCTCACAAGAGCAGCTGAAACCAGGCCGCCTAAACTAATGACAATAATAAGTCTTTGAAACGTTGCCTCCGGCCGCCCCCCAGTCCCTCCCTCTATTCCTCCCTAGGCGGCTATTAGACAGCCATTCCTCGCCCGCAGCACTTAGCTCTGAGGGCTAGGCACCGCGACGGAGGAGAGGAAGGATGGGATATGCGGGGGGGGGGGGGGGGGGGAGAGAGAGACTGAGAAGGGAGAGATGGAATTAAATAGAGAGATCCACAGATGTCACCAGGCTCCTATCCTCCATCTGTCGCCTCTCTGTCGTTTCCTTTCCTTTCCTCTCTTTCTTTCCTTCTCTCCTCACACACCATTTTCCAGTAAAAAAAAATTCAAGAAAAATAATCTTCCTTCTGCTTTATCTCCATGGGGGTGCAACGTGTGTTTACCTCCTGGTTCCTTACCTGGGTTTCTGTTGGTGGTCCGGCCTGCAGTCTGGTCTGGTTTGGCTGGTTTGGGGGGTAGTCCATAAGGGCCTGTGTTGAGGAGGGAGGAAGGGAGAGAGAGAGGGAGAGAGAGAGATAAAGGTAAGTGTTTAGAGCCTCTTCCTTCAATCTCCAACTGCCATCTTG